>NC_062528.1:24759924-24769924 GCF_022655615.1 Tachysurus fulvidraco | reverse complement strand
AACAGACCAACAGACAGACACAGAGAGAGAGAGAGAGAGAGAGAGAGAGAGAGAGAGAGAGAGAGAGAGAGAGAGAGAGACAGACAGACAGACAAATAGAGAGAGACAGACAGAGAGGCAGAGAGAGACAGACAGACAGAGAGAGACAGACAGACAGACAGAGAGAGAGAGAGAGAGAGAGAGAGAGAGAGAGAGAGAGAGAGAGAGAGAGAGAGAGAGAGAGAGAGAAAGACAGACAGAGAGACAGAGAGAGGGGGGAAACAGACAGAGAGAGACAGACAGACAAAGAGATACAGAGAGAGAGAGACAGAGAGAGAGACAGAGAGACCAACAGACAGAGAGAGAGAGAGAGGGAGAGAGACACAGAGAGAGAGAGAGAGAGAGAGAGAGAGAGAGAGAGAGAGACACACAGAGAGAGAGAGACAGACAGACAGACAGACAGACACAGAGAGAGAGAGAGAGAGAGAGAGAGAGAGAGAGAGACAGACAGACAGACAGACACAGAGAGAGAGAGAGAGAGAGAGAGAGACAGACAGACAAACACACAGACACAGAGAGAGAGGGGGGGGGGGTATTGAAGATTAACCCCTGACCCTCTGCTGTGATGATTCTGTTCTCGGTGGTCACTCAGCTTCCTGCTCACAGGTGAAATAACAGACAGTAAAAATCTCGTCTAAAACATGAAGTAAACTAAAAGCAGCTCTCAGTAATTGGCTGTGTCCCAAATGGGAAAAGTGTGTAGTGAATAAAAGGGGAAGGATGAGAGAGGCTGAAAAAAACAGAACACGACCATTCATCAGAATTATGTTATATACATCGCATTAAAACTCACCAGTCATCCAATCAGATTCTAATCAAATGAAATTTTATTTGTCACACACACACACACACACACACACACACACACACACACACACACACACACACACACACCATCACAACACACACACACACCTCACACACCTCACACACCTCACACACCTCACACACACACACACATCACTTTTCACCATAGACCTTGTTCACTCTTCTCCAAAGTTCACTTGTGGTCACATCACACCACATGACTCTGCTCCAGAAGCTGTGAGTCTTCTGTTGTGTACTGAAGGTGGGTCTTTTTATGGGCGCAGTAACGACTCTGTCCTGGTAACTCGACCATGCAGGTCATTTGTGTTCAAGTCCCTCCTTATTGTGCTCCTTGAAACAACACCACTTGTTTTTCCCCACAGCAGTCTGTATTTCTCTCCAAGTTGTTTGTGGGTTTTTCTTTGAATCCTGAACAATTCTCCGTGGCTTAGTATTAGCAGAATCTCTTCATTTCCAGCTCTTTATCAGAGTTTTCACAGCACTGACTGGCATTTTCAAGTGTTGAGATCTTTTTATATCCTTTTCCTGCTTTATAAAGTTCCACTACGTTATTACGCAGGTCCATTAGCCGTTCTTTTGTCCTCCCCATGGTGCAGTATCCAGCCAAGTCAGTGCATCACCTCATGAGCCGAGAAACTCACCGACTATTTATGTACAGACACTAATTACAATTACAATGAGTCCCAGGTGTGGAAACGTCCCTTTAATGGTAATTTAAAGCTCTGTGTGTCGACCTGTGTGTTTATAATGTGGCTAACAATAAAGGAGATGTAAACTTTTGATCAGGTTGTTCAGGTCATTAGGATTTAAAGAGGACACTTACTTACGTTAGGACACTCACACCTGACTTACCGTAGAGCTCACAGCAGGATGGTGTGTACAGGAAAGATGCGGTAAAGTACAGGAACGGCACATGGGGTATCTGAAACATTCTGAGACCAGCTCATGAGGGTGTTTTTTTCTGACCTGGCGTTCACCTCGGATCAGAAACACATGCGGTGTGTGTGCTGCCGCTCAGCCTTGTTGACTTATATTGACTCCTCGATGTTCAGCAGACATGTGAGATGTTGACCTTCCTTTCCTGTTGGAGATGTTTATTATTACTCTGGGCCTCGTTTGTGTTTTTGCTCCCAGCAGGTCTCTTTTTGGGCGTCGGCAGATCAAAGCAGTGCCCCCTGCTGGCCTGGAGATGGAGGCAGATTAAATCTCGGGATTGCGGGGAAAATAAACGTCCTGCACTGAGATTACTTCTGTAACCAGACGATCAAAGGCGAGCAGGCGATGTGAGCGCGAGCGTGATGTTACTGTGATGTGAACAGTGGCGTGTTTCTCAGGTCAAAGTGTCATGTGTGGACATGAGGAGAGCTCTGTGTGTATTTTTGGAAAGAATGTGGGATTGGGGAGAGTCTTCTGGGTGAAAGAAAGATCTAAATCAACACATATGTGGATGCCGACCTCGTCCTGATTTTCTTTCTCTTTGATCTGAAAATGTCAAACATGTCAAGCGTGAGTGTGGATTTTACTGTAGGCTCCAGAAATATCTGCGTAAATCACATATAACAGCTGGTTTCAGCAGTTAATTCATCACACACAAGATTTCTGATCATCTGACATGTCACTCATGAGGGTTAGATGAGGGACTGAAAGCCAGACTCTTAAAACACTCAGCAGATGTTCAACATTAAGTGCAGAGGTTTCCTGCTCAGTTAATTTGTAAAGAAAATATTGCTTTTAGGATCATAAAAGACTCATAACACTCTGAATATATCACAACCGTTAGAGCTGAGGCTAAAGAGAACTAATCAACACCTTCTGACCAATCAGAACACAGAGCTCTTCGCCTTCTGACCAATCAGAACACAGAGTGTTTAATGTCTTTGGAGATTAAATTTCATTAAACCTTTCAGATTACCAGAGTCACACTGACCATCTGCTCTCTCTCTCTCTCTCTCTCTCTCTCTCTCTCTCTATTTCTCTCTCTCCTCTCTTTCTCTCTCTCTCTCTTTCTCTCTCTTTCCCTCTTTCTCTCTCTCTCTCTCTCTCTTCTCTCTCTCTTTCTCTCATCAGTTTTCAGTGTTCATCTGTTCCTGGTTCTTGATGTAGTTTCCCCTTTAAGTGAGTGGGGCAGCTGCAGTGAGAAGTACCCCCTGTGGGGCAGTAAAGTGAGGGCTGTGGCTCTACAGACACATATTATGATGAGAAAGATTCAGCTGTAAATAATGTGTTTATTCCTTTATTTCTCAGGAACAGATCATTTAAAAAGCAGTAAAAGTGAATGGTGTGTTTCACTCAGATTGCGGGGAAATAATTCCAGCATGAAGGGCAGAAGATGGTGGTGTGCTGTGTGAGCAGTGTGGGGTAATTAGAGATGTTCAGATCTTACAGAAGAAATAATGTTGGTCCTCTCTTTTCAGGCTGGTGAAGTAACGTTCCTCTGCTTTACGTCTGAAAAGAATCAGATCCGAATGTAATGAAAGGTGTTCAGTAAAGATCAGCGCTCGTGTGTTAGAGCACGTCGTGTTCTGCCCCGTTGTGTTCTGCCCCGTTGTGTTCTGCCCCGTTGTGTTCTGCCCTGATGATATACGAAGGGTTTTTGTCTGCTCTTGTTCTTGGATTCTGTTTTCGCAAAACTTTAATAAAAATATTTAAAAAATCCGGGTTTCATCTCTACAGAAAACAGAATACAAATTTAACTCTGAAATTCTACCAAAACAGCACCCACACCTGCAACACCACTTCTGCAACAACACCACCATCTTCTGCCCTTCATGCTGGAATTACCCCCCCCCCCCCCCGATCTGAGTGAAACACACCATTCACTTTTACTGTTTTTTAAATGATCTGTTCCTGAGAAATAAAGGAATAAACACATTGTTTACAGCTGAAACGTTCTCATCATAATATGTGTCTGTAGAGCCACAGCCCCTCACTTTACTGCCCCACAGGGGACATTTCTCACTGCAGCTGCCCCACTCACTTAAAGGGGAAACTACATCAAGAAGCAGGAACAGATGAACACTGAAAACTGATGAGATGGAAAACAGAGTGGGAGAAGTGTGGCTCTGAACCAGGGCCAAAACACACACCTACACACACAGAGAGAGAGAGAGAGAGAGAGAGAGAGAGAGAGAGAGAGAGAGAGAGAGAGAGAGAGAGAGAGAGAGAGACAGACAGACAGACAGAGAGAGAGAGACAGAGAGAGACAGAGAGAGTTTCTGCTATCAATCACTGCTAACTCTGCTAGAATCTATCAACCAGCTTTCCTGGATTTACAGTATATTAACTATGAAATGTTTGTAAAGCGCGTTTGTGTGTGTGTGTTTTTGTGTGTGTGTGTTTTTGTGTGTGTGTGTGTGTGGGTGGGTGTGTCTGTACATTTTTTCCTTGTATTTTCAATGAGCATGAACAGAAGTGTGTGTATGTTTGCTTTGCTGGATTCAATTTCCTGTCCAGCTTGGCTCCCTGGCTGTGTGTATACAGAACACACACACACACACACACACACACACACACACACACACACACACACACACACTTTTTAATGGTGCTGTAGTTCTGAGTTGAAACAGCAGACTAATGTTACTGTTTTCTGGTGTGTTTCAGTCCCACGGTGGTGTTTGTGAATCGTTGCCCTGATCACTGCAGGTGCAGTTTGACTACTCGAGCTGGTCAGCTTTTGATTCTCGGTGTCTCTTCTTTCAGGTGTCAGGTTTGACTGAACTAAAGCATTAGCCGATGTTCCCACACACAATAAATAATGTGTCTTTATCTTAGTCCTCGCTAGCACCGGACACACACACACACACACAACTCTTCAGTGAACACACTAATCACTCTGTAAACATGGCTGAAGGTCCACCTCGGTTCTCACAGGATCTGAACAGCTGCTTCAGGTTCTCCTCTGATCGTTTCCACCTGTTCCTCGTCTCCATGTTTATTATTTAAACCTCGACATCTCTGCAGTTTCCTGGTTTTCTTAAAGTTTTATTTCTTTATTTATAACAACGAACAACTCTCACTTCCATCGAATGCTCACGCACTCCGTAAGCAGGAGAACCTGAGGAGGCCTGCGGTCTGTGGAAAGCTTCCTGTTGTGGTGCAGACTGCAGTCGGAATCTGTTTTAAATAAATAAATAAATAAATAAATAAATAAATAAATAAATAAATACAGAGAGCTAGTCATCTAGAGCTGGTTTGTGTTTTAATAAACAAAAAATAAAGAGGTGTGGAGTGAGCGGTGAAAAGTTGACCAGAGTGTGTGTGTGTGTGTGTGTGTGTGTGTGTGTGTGTGTGTGTGTGTGTGTGTGTGTGTGTGTGTGTGTTCTCATTAAAATGAAGGTAGAATAATAACATATACCTCAGTGATATCAGGGTTAATGTTCTGTAAACTCCTCAATCTGTAAGAACAAAAGACTTTCTGACAGATCGCCATGTTTTTGTTTATAGAACAGAGAAAACACCAGCAGCAGAGTGTGGACCTTCATCCAGACCAGAAACATCTGTCATCAGCTCAGTCTGTTTCCTGTGTACTGCGTACTGTTTCCTGTGTACTGCGTACTGTTTCCTGTGTACTGTTTCCTGTTTACTGCTTCCTGTTTCCTGTGTACTGTTTCCTGTGTACTGTGTACTGCTTCCTGTTTCCTGCGTACTGCGTACTGTTTCCTGTGTACTGTTTCCTGTGTACTGTGTACTGTTTCCTGTGTACTGTGTACTGTTTCCTGTGTACTGTGTACTGTTTCCTGTGTACTGTTTCCTGTGTACTGTGTACTGTTTCCTGTGTACTGTGTACTGTTTCCTGTGTACTGTTTCCTGTGGACTGTGTACTGTTTCCTGTGTACTGTTTCCTGTGTACTGTGTACTGCTTCCTGTTTCCTGTGTACTGTGTACTGATTCCTGTGTACTGTTTCCTGTGTACTGTTTCCTGTGTACTGCTTCCTGTGTACTGTTTCCTGTGTACTGTTTCCTGTGTACTGTTTCCTGTGTACTGCTTCCTGTTTCCTGTGTACTGTGTACTGTTTCCTGTGTACTGCTTCCTGTTTCCTGTGTACTGTTTCCTGTGTACTGTTTCCTGTGTACTGTTTCCTCAGACCTCACTGAAACGCAGCCATGTGGTCGTCCATGTGCATCAGCTCATGTAGGATTCAGACATCAGATAATGTTGTGTTTGTGTAAATACCATGTGAGTCACACAGACAGCACACACACGTCGTAACGAGCCGTCATTGCAGACCAGATGAAATAAACTGTTTTATCAGCCTGTTGTTACTATAAGGTGATAAAAGCATGACTCATGAGACCAAATCTACTGTCAGGTCACAGCAGAAGATACATTATCACAGAGCTGTAGAATGCCTCATTTATTCATCAGTCTTCTGGTAAAATGCATTCTGACTTTTTAGTCGTTTTATCATCGTATCACACTGGACGAGTTTCTCTGTCACAGACAAAACACACATCGCTAGTCGATATTGGTCTGTTCAGATGTATAATGAGATGAACTCACAGCACAATAAGATTCTGAGCACTGGTCCTGTTAGCACTGGTCCTGTTAGCACTGGTCCTGTTAGCACTGGTCCTGTTAGCACTGGTCCTGTTATTACTGGTCCTGTTATTACTGGTCCTGTTAGCACTGGTCCTGTTAGCACTGGTCCTGTTAGCACTGGTCCTGTTAGCACTGGTCCTGTTATTACTGGTCCTGTTAGCACTGGTCCTGTTAGCACTGGTCCTGTTAGCACTGGTCCTGTTAGCACTGGTCCTGTTATTACTGGTCCTGTTAGCACTGGTCCTGTTATTACTGGTCCTGTTATTACTGGTCCTGTTAGCACTGGTCCTGTTAGCACTGGTTCTGTTAGCATTGGCCATGTTAGTGCTGGTCCTGTGAGTGCTCCATTCCATTTCATTCCATTCCATTTTCTACTGCTTATCCAGAACCAGGTCACGGGGCAGAAGTCTAAGCAGGGACACCCAGACTTTCCCCTCCCCAGACACTTCCTTCAGCTCTTCCGGGGGAATACGGAGGCGTTCCCAGGCCAGCCGAGAGACATAGTCCCTCCAGCATGTCCAAGGTCTTCCCTGGGGCCTCCTCCTGGTTGGACATGCCCGGAACACCTCCCCAGGGAGGCGTCCAGGAGGCATCCGGAACAGATGCCCGAGCCACCTCAGCTGACTCCTCTCGATGTGGAGGAGCAGCAGCTCTACTCTGAGCTCCTCCCGAGTGACCGAGCTCCTCACACCCTGCGAAGGAAACTAATTTCGGCCGCCTGTATCCGGGATCTTGTCGTTTCAGTTAAGACCAAAGCTCATGACCATAGGTGAGGGTAGGAATGTAAATCGACTGGTAAATAGAAAGCTCCGCCTTGCGGCTCAGCTCTTTCTTCACCACAACAGACCAGTATATCGACCGCATCACTGCAGAAGATACACCGAGCTGCCTGTCGATCTCCCGCTCTGTCCTTTCCTCACTCATGAACAGGACCCCAAGATACTTAAACTCTTCCACTTGATGCAGGAGCTCTCCACCAACCTGCAGGGGGCAAGCCACCCTTTTCTGGCCTGGTCTTGCTATCACTGGTCCAGTGAGCGCTCCTCTAAAGTCCACTAATAAGACCTACAGGTAAGTTTGCAGAAATGTTAATTAGCACAACAATTACTCACTCTCACTCACTCATTTCTACCGCTTTATCCGAACTACCTCGGGTCACGGGGATCCTGTGCCCATCTCAGGCGTCATCGGGCGCACAACAATTAATACATAACAAATATATTAGATATATTTAAATGTGTTTTTATTTATCCCCAATGAACAAGTCTGAGGTGATTCAGGTGACTGTGGGGAGGAAAAACTAGCTTAGATGGTAAAGGAAGGAACCTTGAGAGGAACCAGACTCAAAGGGGAACCTCATCCTCATCTGGGTGACACTGGGGGTGTGATTATATAACCTCATCCTCATCTGGGTGACACTGGGGGTGTGATTATATAACCTCATCCTCATCTGGGTGACACTGGGGGTGTGATTATATAACCTCATCCTCATCTGGGTGACACTGGGGGTGTGATTATATAACCTCATCCTCATCTGGGTGACACTGGGGGTGTGATTATATATATACAGTCTGATAAATGTTGTATTAAATTATTATACATTTATGTTGTATTAATTAGCTAGTTAGTTCTGTGCAAATTACCACATAGCATATGTGTTAGCATGCTACATAGCATTCTCAATGTTCTCATCAAAGCCTTAAAATGGCAGACAATCTGCCTCTGAACATGAAGCTGAAATCAAGTTAAAGCAAACATATTACTGATCGTCTGCTAGTTGACCTTTTACCTGACATTTGTTAGCCATAAACATGGTTAATCAGTGTGTTTTTGGCTGCGGGTCTTAAATGGGCAGGTTTTTATAAGAACCCTACATAGTTATGAATTTGAGATTAGGGGCGTAGCTACATTATGGGCCAGAAAAACTAAACAGGATGATGAAATGATAAATGCTAAATAGGGCCATTGCATAGCACAATATTAAATCACTTGTTAAAAAAAAAACTTTATTGACGATTGAATAGTTAAAGCTATAGAAACAGTTTAATTATTACAGACCGCTGCTTTAAGATCTAATCTTTTAGATTTCTGTCAATTTAACATAAAGATACAGCAGTCCATGAAATACTGTTACACATACAAAGAAAAATTGTGTGTGTGTGTGTGTGTGTGTGTGTGTGTGTGTGTGTGTGTGTGTGTGTGTGGTATACTGTAGGAGAGAATAAACAAAGAGGAACAAATAGAAATAATAAAAAATGTGTGTGTGTGTGTGTGTGTGTGTGTGTGTGTGTGTGTGTGTGTGTGTGTGTGTGTGTGTGTGTGTGTGTGTGTATGTGTGTGCATGTGTTCGTGTGTGTGTGTGTGCCAATAGGCTACAATAAAAGGCCAGTAGTCTCACACCCATAACAACTGTGTGTTTGACGATGCCTTCCATTCCCTCAGAACTATAAACACACACAAACACACACACCACGCACTCGTGAGACCAGTGTTGCTATAGCAACCGCCTGCACCTCTAGCATGAACCCAGATGGTAATCAGGATTTACAGCTAGATGAAAGAAGATAAAAAAAAAACATGACCAGTTTGATGAAGACTGGTCATTCTGACAGGTTTTATTTATTTATTTATTTATTTATTTATTTATTTTTATTTAAAGGTTCTGTGGAAGGTTCTGGGCTTTGCATGTTGTAAAGTGACACATAAAAAGAATAATGAGAATTTTCTGAGTCTTCATCCCTTCATGAGGATGAGGTTCCCTTCTGAGTCTGTTTCCTCTCAAGATTTCTTACTTTTATCATCTCAGGGAGTTTAACATAACTCCGGCTTGCTCATTAGGGATAGGGATACATATATAGTATTTAAAATGTAAGTTAATAATAATAATAATAATAATAATAATAATAATAATAATAATAATAATAATAACTTTATTTTCTATAGCGCCTTTAAACATAGATCTCAAAGCAGTTCACAGAAGAAAAAAAGGAAACCTGCAGTTATACAAATAATAAGTTAAAATAAGTAAGATATAAAAACACACAAAAATAAAAACATGCTATCAAAACAAAATCAAATTCAAGTAAAAGCTACCCTTGTGTGTGTGGAGTTTGCATGTTCTCCCCGTGCCTCGGGGGTTTCCTCCGGGTACTCTGGTTTCCTCCCCGGGCCAAAGACATGCATGGTAGGTTGATTGGCATCTCTGGAAAATTGTCTGTAGTGTGTGAGTGTGTGTGTGTGTGAGTGTGTGTGTGCCCTTCGATGGGTTGGCACTCCGTAGAGGGTGTATCCTGCCTCGATGCTCGATGACACCTGAGACGCCCCGTGACCCGAGAAGTTCAGATAAGCGGTAGGAAATGAAATGAATGACACAAACACACACACACTATTTATTGTTCTTCTCAATGTTTTTAATCTGTGCTCTTCGGGGACATGTCTCCCACTTCCCATTGTTAACTCACTAAACCTGGCAGACATATTGGAGACACTTCCCAGGTGCCCGTCATTCCCAGTAAAAAGGACGTGGCCTCCTACGCCTCAAAGATATCATAGATTTCTTTCAGAGACAAGGAATTGTTTTGAGCAGCTCTG
>NC_062528.1:24692424-24754924 GCF_022655615.1 Tachysurus fulvidraco | reverse complement strand
ATAATGATTTATAATCCCACTGTCAGTGTTTATATTTATTTATAATCCCTATTTGAGTGTTTATGATGATTTATAATCCCACTCTCAGTGTTTATAATGATTTATAATCCCACTGTCAGTGTTTATAATGATTTATAATCCCACTCTCAGTGTTTATAATGATTTATAATCCCACTCTCTGGTGTTTATAATGATTTATAATCCCACTCTCAGTGTTTATAATGATTTATAATCCCACTCTCTGGTGTTTATAATGATTTATAATCCCACTGTGTGTTTATAATGATTTATAATCCCACTGTGTGTTTATAATGATTTATAATCCCACTGTCAGTGTTTATATTGATTTATAATCCCTATTTGAGTGTTTATGATGATTTATAATCCCACTCTCAGTGTTTATAATGATTTATAATCCCACTCTCTGGTGTTTATAATGATTTATAATCCCACTGTGTGTTTATAATGATTTATAATCCCACTGTCAGTGTTTATAATGATTTATAATCCCACTGTCAGTGTTTATATTGATTTATAATCCCTATTTGAGTGTTTATGATGATTTATAATCCCACTCTCAGTGTTTATAATGATTTATAATCCCACTCTCAGTGTTTATAATGATTTATAATCCCACTGTTTGTTTATAATGATTTATAATCCCACTGTCAGTGTTTATAATGATTTATAATCCCACTGTCAGTGTTTATAATGATTTATAATCCCACTCTCAGTGTTTATAATGATTTATAATCCCACTCTCTGGTGTTTATAATGATTTATAATCCCACTCTCAGTGTTTATAATGATTTATAATCCCACTCTCTGGTGTTTATAATGATTTATAATCCCACTGTGTGTTTATAATGATTTATAATCCCACTGTCAGTGTTTATAATGATTTATAATCCCACTGTCAGTGTTTATATTTATTTATAATCCCTATTTGAGTGTTTATGATGATTTATAATCCCACTCTCAGTGTTTATAATGATTTATAATCCCACTGTCAGTGTTTATAATGATTTATAATCCCACTCTCAGTATTTATAATGATTTATAATCCCACTCTCTGGTGTTTACAATGATTTACAATCCCACTCTCAGTGTTTATAATGAATTATAATCCCACTCTCTGGTGTTTATAATGATTTATAATCCCACTGTCAGTGTTTATAATGATTTATAATCCCATTGTGTGTTTATAATGATTTATAATCCCACTGTGTGTTTATAATGATTTATAATCCCACTCTCAGTGTTTATAATGATTTATAATCCCACTCTCTGGTGTTTATAATGATTTATAATCCCACTGTCAGTGTTTATAATGATTTTTAATCCCACTCTCTGGTGTTTATAATGATTTATAATTCCACTCTCTGGTGTTTATAATGATTTATAATCCCACTCTCAGTGTTTATAATGATTTATAATCCCACTCTCAGTATTTATAATGATTTATAATCCCACTCTCTGGTGTTTACAATGATTTACAATCCCACTCTCAGTGTTTATAATGATTTATAATCCCACTCTCTGGTGTTTATAATGATTTATAATCCCACTCTCAGTGTTTATAATGATTTATAATCCCACTGTGTGTTTATAATGATTTATAATCCCACTCTCAGTGTTTATAATGATTTATAATCCCACTGTCAGTGTTTATAATGATTTATAATCCCACTGTCAGTGTTTATAATGATTTATAATCCCACTCTCTGGTGTTTATAATGATTTATAATCCCACTGTCAGTGTTTATAATGATTTATAATCCCACTGTCAGTGTTTATAATGATTTATAATCTCACTCTTAGTGTTTATAATGATTTATAATCCCTATTTCAGTGTTTATGATGATTTATAATCCCACTCTCTGGTGTTTATAATGATTTATAATCCCACTGTCAGTGTTTATAATGATTTATAATCCCACTCTCTGGTGTTTGTAATGATTTATAATTCCACTCTCTGGTGTTTATAATGATTTATAATCCCACTCTCAGTGTTTATAATGATTTATAATCCCACTCTCAGTATTTATAATGATTTATAATCCCACTCTCTGGTGTTTACAATGATTTACAATCCCACTCTCAGTGTTTATAATGATTTATAATCCCACTCTCTGGTGTTTATAATGATTTATAATCCCACTCTCAGTGTTTATAATGATTTATAATCCCACTGTGTGTTTATAATGATTTATAATCCCACTCTCTGGTGTTTATAATGATTTATAATCCCACTCTCAGTGTTTATAATGATTTATAATCCCACTGTGTGTTTATAATGATTTATAATCCCACTGTCAGTGTTTATAATGATTTATAATCCCACTGTCAGTGTTTATAATGATTTATAATCCCACTCTCTGGTGTTTATAATGATTTATAATCCCACTCTCAGTGTTTATAATGATTTATAATCCCACTCTCTGGTGTTTATAATGATTTATAATCCCACTGTGTGTTTATAATGATTTATAATCCCACTGTCAGTGTTTATAATGATTTATAATCCCACTCTCAGTGTTTATAATGATTTATAATCCCACTGTGTGTTTATAATGATTTATAATCCCACTCTCAGTATTTATAATGATTTATAATCCCACTCTCTGGTGTTTACAATGATTTACAATCCCACTCTCAGTGTTTATAATGATTTATAATCCCACTCTCTGATAATGATTTATAATCCCACTCTCAGTGTTTATAATGATTTATAATCCCACTCTCAGTGTTTATAATGATTTATAATCCCACTGTTTGTTTATAATGATTTATAATCCCACTGTCAGTGTTTATAATGATTTATAATCCCACTGTCAGTGTTTATAATGATTTATAATCCCACTCTCAGTGTTTATAATGATTTATAATCCCACTCTCAGTGTTTATAATGATTTATAATCCCACTCTCTGGTGTTTATAATGATTTATAATCCCACTGTGTGTTTATAATGATTTATAATCCCACTGTCAGTGTTTATAGTGATTTATAATCCCACTGTCAGTGTTTATAATGATTTATAATCCCACTCTCAGTGTTTATAATGATTTATAATCCCACTCTCAGTGTTTATAATGATTTATAATCCCACTCTCTGGTGTTTATAATGATTTATAATCCCACTGTGTGTTTATAATGATTTATAATCCCACTGTCAGTGTTTATAATGATTTATAATCCCACTGTCAGTGTTTATATTGATTTATAATCCCTATTTGAGTGTTTATGATGATTTATAATCCCACTCTCAGTGTTTATAATGATTTATAATCCCACTCTCAGTGTTTATAATGATTTATAATCCCACTGTGTGTTTATAATGATTTATAATCCCACTGTCAGTGTTTATAATGATTTATAATCCCACTGTCAGTGTTTATAATGATTTATAATCCCACTGTCAGTGTTTATAATGATTTATAATCCCACTCTCTGGTGTTTATAATGATTTATAATCCCACTCTCAGTGTTTATAATGATTTATAATCCCACTGTGTGTTTATAATGATTTATAATCCCACTGTCAGTGTTTATAATGATTTATAATCCCACTGTCAGTGTTTATAATGATTTATAATCCCACTCTCAGTGTTTATAATGATTTATAATCCCACTCTCAGTGTTTATAATGATTTATAATCCCACTCTCTGGTGTTTATAATGATTTATAATCCCACTGTGTGTTTATAATGATTTATAATCCCACTGTCAGTGTTTATAATGATTTATAATCCCACTGTCAGTGTTTATAATGATTTATAATCCCACTGTCAGTGTTTATAATGATTTATAATCCCACTGTCAGTGTTTATAATGATTTATAATCCCACTCTCTGGTGTTTATAATGATTTATAATCCCACTGTCAGTGTTTATAATGATTTATAATCCCACTGTCAGTGTTTATAATGATTTATAATCCCACTGTCTGCGTTTATAATGATTATAATGTAATGTTGTGCAGTATAGTGTTGTGTAGTGTTTTGTAGTACAGTTATATTAGTGTACTGTAATGTTGTGTAGTATAGTGTTGTGTAGTGTTTAGCACTAAACTCTAATTACATTGACTAGACCAGTCCTAAAGGTCCCCTTGTGTGTATTAAACCCCCCACAGCACTGACAGGGAAAAGTTTAGTGTGATGTTTCTCTTATTGTCATCATGAGCTTTCTGTCCATCTGTGTGTTTTAATGAGTCTGTTTATCATCAGTGAGTGAAATATCACCTCTAAATTATTCATGTATGAGACTCCACACACACACCACTCACACACACACACACACACACACACACACACACACACACACACATACACACACACACACACACACAGACTGATGCTTATAGAGCAAGTCTAAACACTACCCGGATGATGTAATAAATTAGCCATTCAGTGGATTGATTGCAGTTATTCCCAAATGGAAAGTAAATTTCCTCCAGTAGAGTTAGTAGGAAGTCTAGAAAACTTCCTAGATGAACGTTTGGTTTCATCAGGCTGTAGTAAATACATTATACATATACAGTCACATACTAGGAGTTGAAGCATACATTCATTTGGCTAAAAGCTGCTGCATTGTTTCTGTATTGAACTGCAGCTTTTTTCTCTCAGGAAATGGACCTCTAATAAAATTTGATATTTCAGCTCACTTTGTTAAGTTCTAAAGTAGCGTCTCGGCTCAGAGGCAGGACAGAGAGCTTGATATGTTAATGAAAAAAAAAAGAGGTTCCTTTCTGTTTATAGCTCTGCGTTTGATGAAGTATGAAAAGGCAGAGGATCGAAATCAAATAACGAGGATGCAGAACCTGAAGAGATATAGAGAACGTTTCATATTTACCAATCAGCATCCTGAAGTTCCTCCTGATCACTGAACTGATAACTGAACTATGGAACTATGGACCAGAATTGGACTAGAGCAGTCACATAACCCACTGAACACAAGGAGCTTTAGTTTATTACTGCAAGAATCTCAAACATCTCAGGGCCTTTTTACACCCGGTCACTTCGTGTGTTGTCTCTGATCCGATAGCTATCTGATTAGTTAAAACTGTCCCATTTACTTCAGGACACATAAACGCGTCTCGGCGAATCGGATATCGATCTGATCTTTCTGCTCCCGCCCAAAATGCAGATATATTTGCCCTCACTTCCGGGGTAACTGTAACAGAACACACTTTGGTGTATGTGGTTTTCAGAACACGATCAAAAAGAAGACGTAAAAACTGGTTACAACGTTTATGTTACAAAAAACAGCGTTTACTGTTTGCTGCGTTTTCGCTGGCGGCAGCAGCGTGTTTGAAACGCGTCCCAGACCACCTCCTGAAGGGGTTTGTACCATCGGGTTTATATCCGTCTCCAAAACGTTTCAGAGGGCATTTTTACCGTCAGGTAGATATCGGATCACAGAAAACGCAGGAAGTGACCAGGGGTAAAAAGCCCCTCTGTTTTAATTAAAGGAAAGAAACAGTTTCCTCTTTTAGTGCATCATTGCATCATTAAGGGTGTCAACAAACATCTCCAGAAATATAGTAGTAAAGTCAAGTCAAACAGCTTTTATTGTCATTACAACCATATATAACTGTTACAGTACACAGTGACATGAGACAACGTTTCTCCAGGATCATGTGCTACATAACACAAAGACAGAGCTATAAGGACTTAGTCAGTTAGTCCTAGATGCATAAAGTGTATCTGTGTAGCCTGGTGTACACAGTGCAGGACAAGACAGTGCAGGACCAGACAGTGCAGGACAAGACAGTGCAGGACAAGACAGTGCAGGACCAGACAGTGCAGGACAAGACAGTGCAGGACCAGACAGTGCAGGACAAGACAGTGCAGGACCAGACAGTGCAGGACCAGACAGTGCAGGACAAGACAGAGGGACAAGACAGAGGGACAAGACAGAGGGACAAGACAGTGCAGGACCAGACAGTGCAGGACCAGACAGTGCAGGACCAGACAGTGCAGGACAAGACAGTGCAGGACCAGACAGTGCAGGACAAGACAGTGCAGGACCAGACAGTGCAGGACAAGACAGAGGGACAAGACAGTGCAGGACCAGACAGTGCAGGACCAGACAGTGCAGGACAAGACAGAGGGACAAGACAGTGCAGGACCAGACAGTGCAGGACCAGACAGTGCAGTGCAGGACCAGACAGAGGGACCTAGATGGTGAGGATTTATGTGAATCACAGCCTCGTAGCCGCGAACAGCCAGAGATGATTAACTGTTTGACGGCTATAAGAATAAAGAGGTGGATGAGATGGTAAATACAGCGTGTGTGTGTGTGTGTGTGTGTGTGTGTGTGTGTGTGTGTGTGTGTGTGTGTGTGTGTGTGTGTGTGTGTGTGTGTGCGCGTGTGTGTGGACACCAGGAAGACACTGTGGTTTACTGAGACTTTAGAGTGTGTGTCTGTGTGAATTTGACACACATGTACAGTGTTGTGATGATTAAAGGGAAGTCTGTCACTGCACTTTAGCTCCACAGCAACAGCTTCTTTAAATAATTCATCAGATATAAAGTGCAGGGAAATGAAGAGCTGTTTATAATGAATTCATTATAGATCATGACATGAAGTCACACTAAAGACGTAACCTTTTCCTCCTCATTAATCAGGAGACAAAACCTCAGCTCATCCTCTGCTGGTGTGTGGGGGTGTGTGTTCGCATCTGCTGGTGTGTGGGGGTGTGTGTTCGTATCTACTGGTGTGTAGGGGTGTGTGTTCGCATCTACTGGTGTGTGGGGGTGTGTGCTCACATCTACTGGTGTGTGTTCATATCTACTGGTGTGTGGGGGTGTGTGTTCGTATCTACTGGTGTGTGGGGGTGTGTGCTCACATCTACTGGTGTGTGGGGGTGTGTGTTCTCATCTACTGGTGTGTGGGGGTGTGTGCTCACATCTACTGGTGTGTGGGGGTGTGTGTTCTCATCTACTGGTGTGTGGGGGTGTGTGCTCACATCTACTGGTGTGTGGGGGTGTGTGTTCTCATCTACTGGTGTGTGGGGGTGTGTGTTTGTATCTACTGGTGTGTGGGGGTGTGTGTTCGTATCTACTGGTGTGTGGGGGTGTGTGTTCTCATCTACTGGTGTGTGGGGGTAATTATTAATGTACATTGGTGTTTATTTGTAAAACTTTACCTATTTGTTATTTTTTTTTTTTTGAAAAAGGAGTTCTAAATGATTTTGTGAACCGTTATTGTGTTTACATTATAATACTAATCCTCAAAGCATAGAACTTTTAAGGGTTACACTGTAGGAGTAAACATACACACACACACACACACACACACACACACACACACACACACACACACACACACACACAGTGGGCTAATTAACACTGCCCCAAAACATCTGAACAAAAACAAAATATGAAAGTAGAACAAAAAGAATGAATGTGTTGATGTCACAAAGATTCAGAGCGCTGTTGCCACGGCAACAACCAGTATCATTTTACAATAATCCCATTAAAACATAACAGATTAGACAGATCGATACACTTTAATAAAAAAAAATGTGTTCCTTACATTCTTCTACTGTGTGTGTGTGTGTGTGTGTGTGTGTGTGTGTGTTAAATTAACAATGCCCTTTTTCTTTTTCTCTTCCCTTCTCTGTACATCTTTTCCTCAATTCTTTCTCTCTTACTCATTTACTCATCGGATTTTCTTCAACTTCTCCATCACTTTCTTCCTCCTCTGTGTTCATGTCGCTCTTTATCTTTCATTCACTCTTGTTACTGTAACTATTTCCTGTCTTTCTATGTTTCATTTCATTTCCTCAACTTTCTCTCTATCTGTCTCACTCTCTGTAGCACTGTCCCCATCCCTCCATCCTCTTGTACCATGTCTCTCAGTACCATGCTGCTCTGCTGAGATTCCCCCTCTCTCTCTCTCTCTCTCTCTCTCTCTCTCTCTCTCTCTCTCTCTCTCTCTCTCACTCACTCTCTCACTTTCTCTCTCTTTCCCCTCCAAAATGAGCCGTTTTCTGTCTAAGTTGGACCCCAGGCGAATCCAGTGGAGAGCATTCGGCTCTCGTGTCCTCCGCACCAAGCCGGTGGAGTCCATGTTGGAAAGTGAGAGCAGCACTAAATTGGCACGCGTCCTGACGACCTTTGACCTCGTCTCCCTTGGTGTTGGCAGCTGTGTCGGCACGGGAATGTATGTTGTATCCGGGCTTGTTGCTAAGGAAATGGCTGGCCCAGGGGTCATCGTGTCCTTTATCATTGCTGCTGTGGCCTCCATCCTGTCAGGTGATCACATCCACTGTTTTAGTATCACTTCAGACTGTGGCACAGAGTGTGATACAGACAGTGATACACAGTGTGGTACAGGCCTTAATGCAGTGTTATACAGACAGTGATACACAGTGTGGTACAGGCCTTAATGCAGTGTTATACAGACAGTGATACACAGTGTGGTACAGGCCTTAATGTAGTGTTATACAGACAGTGATACACAGTGTGGTACAGGCCTTAATGCAGTGTGTTATACAGACAGTGATACACAGTGTGGTACAGGCCTTAATGCAGTGTTATACAGACAGTGATACACAGTGTGGTACAGGCCTTAATGTAGTGTTATACAGACAGTGATACACAGTGTGGTACAGGCCTTAATGCAGTGTTATACAGACAGTGATACACAGTGTGGTACAGGCCTTAATGCAGTGTTATACAGACAGTGATACACAGTGTGGTACAGGCCTTAATGCAGTGTTATACAGACAGTGATACACAGTGTGGTACAGGCCTTAATGCAGTGTTATACAGACAGTGATACACAGTGTGGTACAGGCCTTAATGCAGTGTTATACAGACAGTGATACACAGTGTGGTACAGGCCTTAATGCAGTGTTATACAGACAGTGATACACAGTGTGGTACAGGCCTTAATGCAGTGTTATACAGACAGTGATACACAGTGTGGTACAGGCCTTAATGCAGTGTGTTATACAGACAGTGATACACAGTGTGGTACAGGCCTTAATGCAGTGTGTTATACAGACAGTGATACACAGTGTGGTACAGGCCTTAATGCAGTGTTATACAGACAGTGATACACAGTGTGGTACAGGCCTTAATGCAGTGTTATACAGACAGTGATACACAGTGTGGTACAGGCCTTAATGCAGTGTGTTATACAGACAGTGATACACAGTGTGGTACAGGCCTTAATGCAGTGTTATACAGACAGTGATACACAGTGTGGTACAGGCCTTAATGCAGTGTTATACAGACAGTGATACACAGTGTGGTACAGGCCTTAATGCAGTGTTATACAGACAGTGATACACAGTGTGGTACAGGCCTTAATGCAGTGTGTTATACAGACAGTGATACACAGTGTGGTACAGGCCTTAATGCAGTGTTATACAGACAGTGATACACAGTGTGGTACAGGCCTTAATGCAGTGTGTTATACAGACAGTGATACACAGTGTGGTACAGGCCTTAATGCAGTGTGTTATACATACTGTGATACACAGTGTGGTACAGGCCTTAATGCAGTGTGTTATACAGACAGTGATACAGAATGTAGTCAGATTCAGGTAGATAGCGAGATATAGAGAGGTACAGAATAAGATAAGAGTCAGGTAGAGATTGAGATATGAATGAGGTACAGTGAGATAAGTGGAAAGTGAGATACAGAGTGAGGTACAGGGGGTAGAGAGTGAGATACATAGTGAGGTAGAGAGAGAGGTAGAGAGTGGGGTACAGAGTGAGGTAGAGGGTGAGATGCAGAGTGAGGTAGAGAGTGAGATACAGATTGAGGTATAGAGTGAGATATAGAGTGATATACAGCATGATGTAAAGAGTGAGGTTCAGAGTGAGGTAGAGAGTGAGATACAGGGTGAGGTAGAGAGTGAGATACAGAGTGAGGTAGAGAGTGATATACAGAGTGAGGTAGAGAGTGAGATACAGAGTGAGGTAGAAAGTGATATACAGAGTGAGGTAGAGAGTGAGATACAGAGTGAGGTAGAGAGTGATATACAGAGTGAGGTAGAGAGTGATATACAGAGTGAGGTAGAGAGTGATATACAGAGTGAGGTAGAGAGTGAGATACAGAGTGAGGTAGAGAGTGATATACAGAGTGAGGTAGAGAGTGAGAAACATAGTTGAGGTAGAGAGTGAGATACATAGTTGAGGTAGAGAGTGAGATACAGAGTTGAGGTAGAGAGTGATATACAGAGTGAGGTAGAGAGTGAGATACAGAGTGAGGTAGAGAGTGATATACAGAGTGAGGTAGAGAGTGAGATACAGAGTGAGGTAGAGAGTGAGATACAGAGTGAGGTACAGAGTGAGATATGTGAAGATGGTGAATACGACGGAGCATAAAGGAGTGTAAATTTTTAAAATTGGAACTTTAATGCAGCAAATTTCTGAATAACCCAAAAATGAACAAACATTGGACATATCTTTATTCCAGTGGACAGTTTTATCCCCCATGAGGTCTGAGATAAAGAATGAAATAATATTAGTAAAAAGTGAGCAGCAGCGCGACTGTACACGTGTTGTGTTTCTCATGTCCATCATTAAGACCAGGTGTATCAGCTGTACCACAGTCTCTGCTGTGTCCTCCTGCAGGTGTGTGTTATGCAGAGTTTGGGGTGCGCGTGCCAAAGACCACGGGTTCTGCATACACCTACAGCTACGTAACGGTGGGCGAGTGTGTGGCCTTCTTCATCGGCTGGAACCTGATCCTGGAGTATCTGATCGGCACGGCGGCCGGAGCGAGCGCTCTCAGCAGCATGTTCGACTCGCTCGCTAACCACAGCATCAGCTCCTTCATGATCAGTCATGTGGGAACACTCAATGGCCTCGGTGAGTGTTTGTGAGTGTGTGTGTGTGTGTGTGTGTGTGTGTGTGTGTGTGTGTGTGTGTGTGTGTGTGTGTAGTAAATCAGTAGGTACCTATCTATAAAAGAATAAACATTTACATGGTGTACCATAATAGTACCAGATCCATGTTCTTTCTGAGCAGTATTTATAGTAAATATTTCAGTGCTCAGTGTGGGAAAGAACACATCTGCTTCCTGTGGATAACCAAATCTACTTCCTGTATAAACCATACAGATATTTGTAGTAAAAGATGTAAGTATGTTACTCTGTATGTGCATCTATATCATGTTCACTGTACAGATTGTTTTCTTTTCACATTGACACTAAATCTGTCAGTAGGATTGTTAGGGATCGTTAAGGAGCAAGTGGAACATAAATGTTATATATATATAAAAGTGCAAGAAAGTACACTGAACTTCACACTGCTCCTCATTCAAGCCCAAGTCATTATGTTCAGGATCAGAATCCAGTCCAACTGATACACACCTCTGTTTAAACATAGCGCTAACCTCCTGTTAGCTCCAGGAGCGTCATCACTTCTCTCTGTCCTGCTGTCATCAGGTAAAGGTGAAGAGGCGTACCCCGACATCTTGGCCCTCTTCATTGGCGTCCTTGTCACGGCCATCGTGGCTTTGGGAGTGAAGAACTCTGTTGGCTTCAACAACGTACTGAACATTATCAATCTGCTCGTCTGGGTCTTCATGATGATTGCTGGGTTTTTCTTTGTCGACAGCTCCAACTGGGATGAAGGACGTTTCCTGCCGTTCGGCTGGTCAGGGGTAAAGACACACCTGTAACACACCAGTAACACACCTGTAACACATCAGTAACACACCAGTAACACACCTGTAACACACCAGTAACACACCTGTAACACACCTGTAACACACCAGTAACACACCAGTAACACACCTGTAACACACCTGTAACACACCAGTAACACACCAGTAACACACCTGTAACACACCTGTAACACACCTGTAACACACATATGTATAGATGTATGTAATGTATGAATATCTGTCATGTTATTAGCCTGTAGCATGAAGCATATAAATAATAATGATGTGAAATAGTTAAAGGTGTGTTGGTGACGTGTGTTGGTGACGTGTGTGTAGGTGACGTGTGTTGGTGATGTGTGTGTAGGTGACGTGTATTGGTGACGTGTATTGGTGACGTGTGTGTAGGTGACGTGTATTGGTGACGTGTATTGGTGACGTGTGTTGGTGATGTGTGTGTAGGTGACGTGTATTGGTGACGTGTATTGGTGACGTGTGTGTAGGTGACGTGTATTGGTGACGTGTATTGGTGACGTGTGTGTAGGTGACGTGTATTGGTGACGTGTATTGGTGACGTGTGTGTAGGTGACGTGTATTGGTGACGTGTATTGGTGACGTGTGTGTAGGTGATGCAGGGTGCAGCAACGTGTTTCTACGCCTTTATTGGCTTCGACATCATCGCTACGACAGGAGAAGAGGCCAAGAGTCCTAACACCTCCATCCCCTACGCCATTACAGCATCACTCATCACCTGTCTCACTGCCTACGTGTCTGTGAGTGCACACCTCAACACACACACCTCAACACACACACCTCAACACACACACCTCAACACACACACCTCAACACACAGCTCAACACACAGCTCAACACACACACCTCAACACACAGCTCAACACACACACCTCAACACACAGCTCAACACACAGCTCAACACATACACACACACACACACACACACACACACACCTCAACACACACCTCAACACACACACCTCAACACACAGCACAACACACACACACCTCAACACACACCTCAACATACACACCTCAACACACAGCTCAACATACACACCTCAACACACAGCTCAACACACACACCTCAACACACAGCTCAACACACACACCTCAACACACACACACACACACACACACACACACACATACACACACGTAAACACAACTGTACAACCATGTACCTATACACAACTATACATCTACACACCTGGTCACACAGCTCAACATACACACCTACAAACATGCACATAGACACACATTCTAAACATAAAACACATTCACACCCAGCCACACAAGCAGGACACATCTGTTTACCTGTCTAAACACACACACACACACACACACACACACACACACACACACACACACACACACACACACACACACACACAGTGGACATGTTTGATCCAGGTGTGTTGTAAAGCATTTCTGATGTGAGAGAGTACAGATTTATTAGAGATCATTCCTGTCTTCTTTATCTCCAGCTCTTATCCCTCCTTCACTCCCTCCCCCACACCCGAGACCTTCTCACCTGCCTGTTAGGAAGCTCATGTGGATATTTAAGCTTTGTATTGGCTCATTTTAGATTTAAACAGATTTTTTTGGTCTTCATTTCCATCTCCTGTAGGTGAGTGTGATCCTCACCCTGATGGTGCCCTACACCCTGATCGACGCTGACGCTCCCCTGATGGAGATGTTCTCTCAGCATGGCTTTTACTCTGCCAAGTATGTGGTGGCTCTCGGCTCCATCGCTGGACTCACCGTCAGTCTCCTCGGCTCGCTCTTCCCCATGCCACGAGTCATCTACGCCATGGCCGGGGACGGCCTGCTCTTCAGGTCAAACAATGAGCTTTTGGTTTTCTAATTAAAATAGAGACTTTCTGAGCTAAACTGATCTGGAGGCGGGGCTAATCATGTCTTCAGTTTGAGATGTCACATAATAGACTCTAAACTTTTTAACCAATCAGAACATTATACAAGATCTGGAAGAAAGACGACGTGGTGACTGAAAAGCTCTAGCGACTGAACAGGTTTTCCTGTTAATAAGAATGTAAATGAGATGCTCAGAAGCTGTGTGTGAAAAGTGCTAGCTAGTTCACTAGCTGTTATTAGCTTGCCCTCTGAATTAGCTTGTGATAATAAAGCGTTCTGTGTATTGCAGGTTCCTGGCTAACGTGAGTTCGTATACGGAGACGCCGGCGGTGGCGTGTGTGGTGTCTGGGTTCCTCGCCGCCCTTCTCGCGCTGCTAGTGAGTCTGCGCGATCTGATCGAGATGATGTCCATCGGCACGCTGTTGGCTTACACGCTCGTCTCCGTGTGTGTGCTGTTGCTACGTTACCAGCCTGAAAGCGACATCCACGGCTTTGTCAACTTCCTATCTGAACAGGAAGTGGCCAGGAAGAGGGAGAATGAGGAGAAGGAGGAATATGAAGAAGGTGATGAGTACACTGTCGATGACGGTGGTGGTTGCATCTCAACAAACACCTGTGGTGCGAAGAATCTCCCTTCGCTAGGTGACAACGAGATGCTAATTGGCAAATCAGACAAAACCATGTCTAGCTATGCAGCTAATCATCCGAACTATGGCACTGTGAACAAATCGAGCGGGATCGAGTCCGATGAGACGGAAAACGCCTACGTGCAAAAGTTAAAGCGGCTGATGGGGCCTCGTTATTACACTCTGCGGATCCGCTTGGGGCTTCCAGGAAAAATGGACCGTCCCACAGAGTCCACCGGCCGGACAGTGACTCGCTGTGTTCTCCTGCTCTTCGTCCTCGTCTTCGCCTTCTGCTCCCTGATCACGTTCGGCGCAGGTTTCATCGCTGAGGGACAGTGGTGGGCTGTAACTCTGCTCGTACTGCTTGTGGTCTTCATCTCTCTCCTCGTCTTCATTATCGTGCAGCAGCCGGAGAACCCGAAGCGTCTGCCTTACATGGCGCCCTGTGTACCATTTGTCCCTGTCTCAGCCATGCTGGTCAACATTTATCTCATGCTCAAACTGTCAGGCATCACCTGGATCCGCTTTGCAGTCTGGTGCTTTATTGGTGAGGAACATCTTCCTGAACAAACATCACGAAACTCTTCTGTTCTCTCGATCATGGTGCTACACTGTGGTCACCTGAGATGTTTACATTAATGCACCTTTCATTCACCTTCAAGACCTGGACACACATCTGTACACACATCTGTACACACATCTGTACACACATCTGTACACACTGACATCCACTGTATATTCATTCACACACATCTGGACACACTTGGACACATCTGGAAATATCCATGTACACACACACACACACACACACACACACACACACACACATCTGGACAGACTTTACACACACCTGGACAGACTACACACACACACATACACACCAAGACAAACTTCACACACACCTAATACTGTTTGTCTCTAATGCGTGTGATTGGTCACTTTCACTCTAACAGACGTTGTGTGAGAGACAGAAAGTGTGTCCTGACTTTGTTTCTTCTACATCTGCAGGTGTGTTAATTTATTTTGGATATGGAATGTGGAACAGCACGTTGGAGATCACGGCTCTGGAGGAGGAAGTTCACGCCAGCACGTACCAGCGGTACGACATGGGTGTTGACGACAACGTTGCTATAGACGATGACCTTTGCCCTCCGGGAGGCAGGAAACCACAAAGCAGGACCGAGAACCAGCCCCGAAGCTCAGACGAGGTTTCAGATCCTAAAAAATCCTTAACATCCCGCAGCAGAGCTAAAAACAAGAACATGGAACCCAGCTTCGAGGCTCTGGTGGTGGACGACGACTTGGACGAGCTGCTGGAGTGAAGACAGAATTAAAATCGTGGGTCCACGGTAACACAAACTCTTGGGCTAGATGTTTCGATCTGTACTCCAAAGGTTTATTGTGCTAACTGACCTGTTTATCTGTTTTACATTGGTATTTTTAACCCTTGACCCCTGAATGGATGGTAGATAATGACTCCTCATTCTATAGGCCTCCTGCATACATTAGCACTTTGCTTCTTCTCACACACTCCAAAGATGGACGCTAAATTCTCCTTTTTTGGGAATTGTATTTTTTAAGTTGAATGTCTTGAGCTGCAGTAACTAGTGCACTGTTTCTCACCCATTAGCTGGGTCATGATCCATGTTACAGCTTCTTCTGAGGGAAAAAAACACACCCCAAACTGTACTTGTGTGAGAAGGTTCCATCAGCGGAGGCAGTTCACAGCATTCAGCTAAAACATTACTGAGATGTAAAACTGGCAGGAATTCAATAAGCTAGAGTCCAGTGATGATCCTGCAGATGAACTCCAGATGAGGACAAATGAAACAGGAAGAGGAAGCCTAAAGAAACGGCCAATCACGTGTCAGCTCTGAAACTCCATGTGTGCTTTTTGTTTCCAAATGAAGATGAGAAAACAGCTCTTTGTTTCGTTCTTATTCCTCTTTTTCCATAAAAATGATTTAAGCTCTTTAACATTTTAGATGTTTCGTCACTAAGCCATGACACGGTGGCTTAGTGGTTAGCACGTTCACCTCACACCTCCAGGGTTGGGGGTTCGATTCCCACCTCCCCCTTGTGTGTGTGGAGTCTGCATGTTCTCCCCGTGCCTCGGGGGTTTCCTCCGGGTACTCCGGTTTCCTCCCCCGGTCCAAAGACATGCATGGTAGAGATTGGCATCTCTGGAAAATTGTCCGTAGTGTGTGTGAGTGTGTGAGTGAATGAGAGTGTGTTTGTGCCCTGTGATGGGTTGGCACTCCGTCCAGAGTGTATCCTGCCTCGATGCCCAATGACGCCTGAGATAGGCACAGGCTCCCCGTGACCCGAGAAGTTCGGCTAAGCGGTAGAAGATGAATGAATGAATGAATTTAAAATTAATCTAAAAGCTGTTTTATTTTTTCACATTTTCATCTTGGAACAAAAAGCAGCATGTCCTGATGAGATAACACCAACATGCACAGCTGATCTTTACTTCCTGCTGAAGCATAGAGCCATGAAACGGTTACTACAGCTTTAGGTCCATGGTGGGAGTCATGAGGAGCTGAAACATCTGATCTAAACAGGTTACCATGTTCCAGGGAATTCCTGCTTTCTTTTCTTCCGGTTTGTCTTCATTTCTACTTGAATCTCAGAGGGACATGGAGACACGGTTTTGTTTTGTTTAAACCTCTCATTAGAATCTTCTTTCTGTCTAACATCTAGCCCAAGAGGTGGCGCTCTACACAGCCACAGTCTGCTTGCGATTAGTGCCTTCGTTTGTCACAGTGACTGCTCGTTGCTCGTACTTAATTTCGTACGCCTCTGTCTGTGAAGTTTCACGTCTCGATTCTTTCTGGGTGTTGAATTGTTCGTGCTTGTTAGCCTTCCATGTTCCACCGTGTCCTCACCAGCCGTGTGCGCTAGCATGAAGCTCAACCCCAAGCCCCTTCCCCGATCTCACGCCGCATTCGCACACATCCGACCAATCAAGTTTGTAGGAAACCCCACCCCCATTCAGACATTCATGCCTTTCATTCATCTGTTTTAGCGAATGCTCATGTGTGAGATCACGCTGGTGTGGTTTATGTCTTTCTGCTGATCTTTTAAGAAAGAGAAGCATGAAAGAAAAACACTCCACTTTACACGTGTAGTCGATCGGTGAGGAAACGATCGGTGTTTAAAGTGGGTGTGAAGTGAACGAGTTCCTCACACACCACCCCAAAGTCTCTCCAAACTCATTCCACTGTTAGAAACACACACACACTGTCAACAGAAACCCTGCAGAAACGAGTGAGTACGGAGCTGAAATATTAATGTACACAATTCTGTATTCAGTTCCACAGAGGCGTGGCTTCTGGAGAGGCTGCGCTCGATTGGACCACACAGTATGCAGTCACGTGTACATGTACAGAGCTTTATTTCAGGTCTTGGCCAGTATGTGTGTGTGTGTGTGTGTGTGTGTGTGTGTGTGTGTGTGTGTGTGTGTGTGTGTGTGTAGGTTCTTGTCCAGTGCATTTGTGTATAGCATGTGGAGTTTGGAGATAAAACTTGCATCACTGAGAAATTTGCATGTGTGAAAAAAACAAAATGAGACATTTCGTCTCTCCGGCTGTGTTCTAATCCTGTTTTTAATGCACCCTTGCTGCCTTTCCTTTGGTCCTGTCAACTGTTTAAAGGTCTGTTAGCGTATGAGGTTCAGATCAGATCAGTGCTGATTATTTTCCTCCACTCCAATCTTCCGATTCAATTTTTTCTTTACTAAAGAATTCGGTGTACATTTGATCTGTTTATAGTTACATTAGCGGTTTAAAGTTGTGGAACTGTGAGGAAATGCTCGACAAGACCCTGTCAAGACGACATATCTGTAACAGCGCTTCAGAGTTAGCATGTTAGCGTGCAGGACGTGCGCGCTCCGGTGAAGTAGACATGAACACATTGGAGTGAATGAGGTCATGTTGTACACGGTTTGGGACGCGGAGCGTGACGCAGCACTTCCTTCTGTTTACAAAGCCAAAGTCTGCCGACCGCCGTTTTACTTCACAACCTGAAATTAAATGCCGCCTGATGTCGAGTACAACAAAAAAAAATAATAATTGAAGGCACAAAAGAGGAATTTAAGACATTTTTTATGTTTCATAAAAAGGAGATTTAATGTCACTGCATGCAGGATGAAAAAAACCCAAAACTCTGAGTGCACAAAAACTTTTATTTTATCAGCTAACAGTCACTAAATACCCTCATCATTACTCAGTATAGTGTGCTCTGATTGGCTGAGAGCAGTAAAGTGTGCTCTTATTGGCTGAGAGCAGTAAAGTGTGCTCTTATTGGCTGAGAGCAGTATAGTGTGCTCTTATTGGCTGAGAGCAGTAAAGTGTGCTCTGATTGGCTGAGAGCGGTAAAGTGTGCTCTGATTGGCTGAGAGCAGTAAAGTGTGCTCTTATTGGCTGAGAGCAGTAAAGTGTGCTCTTATTGGCTGAGAGCAGTATAGTGTGCTCTTATTGGCTGAGAGCAGTAAAGTGTGCTCTGATTGGCTGAGAGCGGTATAGTGTGCTCTGATTGGCTGAGAGCAGTAAAGTTTGCTCTGATTGGCTGAGAGTGGTATAGTGTGCTCTGATTGGCTGAGAGCAGTATAGTGTGCTCTGATTGGCTGAGAGCTGTATAGTGTGCTCTGATTGGCTGAGAGCAGTATAGTGTGCTCTGATTGGCTGAGAGCAGTAAAGTGTGCTCTTATTGGCTGAGAGCAGTATAGTGTGCTCTGATTGGCTGAGAGCAGTAAACTGGCTCTGATTGGCTGAGAGCAGTAAAGTGTGCTCTGATTGGCTGAGAGCACTATAGTGTGCTCTGATTGGCTGAGAGCAGTAAAGTGTGCTCTGATTGGCTGAGAGCAGTATAGTGTGCTCTGATTGGCTGAGAGCAGTATAGTGTGCTCTGATTGGCTGAGAGCAGTATAGCGTGCTTTGATTGGCGGAGAGCAGTAAATAATTTAATAATTAAGTTAAGTTAATAAGTTAACTCATATATACTAAATTAATTAATTGATTTTTAACCACATTTGCATACGCCTCTGGGCCTCAAATCAGACTCAATCTTCTAGCGCACTCATTGTGTTTGCATTAGGATTGTTTTGATTGTTTGGACTAAAACAACATATTTTACAACTCAGTGTGTTCTAAACAAACACTAGAACACAATACTAACTTGTCATCGCTATGGAAACAGCCTGGCAGGATGAAGAGTACGGGGTGATGAAAGCATCAGATTGGTGTTTGATAACTGATAAAAATCAAAGCGCCTCTGCTCCAGGGGTGCACTCGGACTTTCGGGAACACAATTTTAAAGAGCTCTTTTAGTTATTTGAAAGCGTTGGTGTCGATGGAGGTGGATGGAGACTCCAGCGCTGACATGGTGTTTCCACTTGAACAGAATATTTTAATACAGATCCTGAAGATATCCCCAGATATTTTAATCCTCTCTGTGCATTGTTGTGTTTGTGTGCAGAGTGTGTGTCAGGTGTGTGTGTGTGTGTGTGTGTGTGTGTGTGTGTTGTTCGGTGAGATCAGCTTCCCGATGTGAACTTGTTCTTTCTGTGCATTATGAATGTTATTATTGTATGATTTTAAATGATACAAAAGAAAAAAATGACAAAATATATATCTATATATCAATATAAATATATATCTCATTTCCCTTTTTTTCACCATTCGTGGTCCTGCTGCCACGTCACACTGTGCGATGCTGTTGTCATGGCAACAATGAAAGCCGTTTATCGCAGACCCGATGAAGCGTCGCTTTTGATTTGTCTGCTTTTGTTGAAATAAACACCGATGTGAGTTCAGTCGTGATCTGAAACACGACACTAGCGGGTCAGCGACGATCCTAATGCACTAACACAACTGTTTACAGTCCAGCAGCTTGTAATATCTGTTAGTGAAGTCAAGCATGACGGTGGGATTTGACTTAGGGGTCTCATCCTCAGCACTATGTGAAGATGAACGTTTAATAAGGTCATATTTATTAAGATCGATTTAATTTAATTAAATATTATCTGATTTTGCTAACTAGCATTACAGTAATATTTTAGCAACATTAAGAACTTTAAAGTTTATGGAGTAAAAGGCTGAAAGAAAGAATAACAACCGATACAATAGATTTCTGTTCCTTAAATAAAAAACAGTTTGTTTTAGTGCACTTTGGCTTGTGCACTCTGTCTCACACACACACACACACACACACACACACACACACACACACACACACACACACACACATCTCATCATCATTGCTATTCAGCGCTCAATGTGAAGTATGAATTTATAAAATTCATGCTGTCGAAGAAGTGATCGAGTCATACAGTATCATTTCACCTGCTAACTGTATGTACTGACAATGACACACTTCGAACCTCTGGAAGAGTGTGTGTGTGTGTGTGTGTGCGTGTGTGTGTGTGTGTGTGTGTGTGTATAAACACTCTTCAACAAAACTGTGTTAAACTTATGAGTCTCTCATAAGACAACGTCCTCCTTCCTTCATTTCCTGGTTTTCATCTTTTTTTCCTGTACGATTTCTGGTGCTATGAACTTTAGTCCCCTGCGTTAGCGCATATCATAAAATCCTGCAGAGAGGAATATAATTTAATCACACAAAATATCTAAAAACTCTAATTAATATTATATATGCATTAATGACAAGAACAAACCATATGACAGCAGTCTGAGATTTAATATCCAGTTTAGCTTCTGATTGTTGTTTTGTTTCCTTCTTCCACACTTCCTGTAGACTCTACACTTATCTGTTTAGCTGAAGGTCAAACACTGTGTTAGAGCTAAAAGTGTTTATCATGTAAAAAGATACGAGTTACTATAGGAACAGAACAGAAACACCGCTAGCATCAGTCACAGAGGGAGCAGTTAGCGGTATGCCGTTAGCTTTGCAATTATGATTATGCAATAACAATGATGATTAGCACTATGCAGTTAGCATTGCAAATAGCATCATACAGTTAGCATCGCGTTTATCATTACAGTATCCAAGAACTGTAAAGATTAGCACTATGAAGTTAGCTTTGCATTTAGCATTGTACAGTTTGCATTGCAATTAGCACTATGCAAATTCCTTTTTTTTTTTTTTTTAAAGATGCTATTTTTCTATTGTCAATTTCAGTAAGACTGAAAAAGAAGCAGATATCGTTAGCATGAACTTACGTTGTGACTTCTGCAGTTCTTCTAATACAGGTGAAGTTTGTAGTGGATCAGATTAGCATTATCCTTTTAACAACACAGTGATAAACGTTAGCATGTTGTGTGGCATTTTTAAAGAAACACACACAAAATTCTTAATGGTGCTAATATTAAACGTTAGAAGGGGATTTTTATCTCAATGACTTACGATATCAAACCTTTCCAATATACCTGAAATTCTGTTCTGCTCCACAAAGTCCCAAAGTGATTTTTTTTAGTTCAGTTATTCACCGTGTTTATATGAGTGTAATACAGGTGTGTTATTTCCCCAAGTGACGACAAGGTCTTAGATTAAACACCTTCCATCTATCCAAGTAAATCCTATAACTTCTTCCTCTACGTCACCTCACTGCTTCGGTCAACATTAAAGTTTGTCCACAATCTGATTGGAGCTTCAGAAGACACACTCGTGTGGGGAAACAAAGACTTTATTTCATTAATAAAATAATTTTTAAAAAATTACAAGCAGGTGTTTTGTAATAAATAAGTCTGGAGCTGTTTATGTGGCCATCTGAGCTTTGTTTTGTATAAAAAACAAATCAGAATAAAATACAAAAAAAAACACAAACATTTTTTTAAAATAATCAACATTTACATTTATGAGCAAAACTGTTTTTTTTAAATGTATAAAAATATTAGATTTAATCACATAAGATTTGTAGAGCCTCAAAAATGCCACCGTGAACATTACAGTGAATCGGATACAGTATTAAACATGCTGAACTGCTCAAGTGTGGAAAAAGTCACATGCTTTGTGGTTATTTCTCATTGTTATGATCTTAAGAACTTATTTCCGATTAATATCTAATTTCAACACAATTTATTATTTAAAGTTGTTATTGTCGTCATTAGTTTTACGTATTAATATATAAGTGTTCAGTTGTAATGTTCAGCACAGTGCAGTGTATCAGTCAGAATAATGGAGGGATTATTCGAGTATTAATGTTTACTGTACAATATTCCAGATATTCAGAAAGCCAGAGATAAAATAAAGACACAACCGTACAACTAATAAACGTCGACACGCTCAGGTTTACTGCACTGTTATATCACATAGTTTGTGTTAGGAGTCAAAACGAAGAATATATTAAAATAAAAAAGCTAAAATCGTTGATTAGCAGGTTAATAAATGAAAACTAAACACACACAAGACTTATACGGTTTAAAATAATAAATAGTTCTCAATTCTGAGACGATAGCCGGATCCCAAATCTCCTAATTACACATATAATGATATTGTATAGTACAACAGTGTGTCATGTGTTCACAATGGAAAAGACAGAAGGTGAAGAAGAAGAAGAGGAGGAGGAAGTACACTTTAAGTCCTGGATGACGTACATATTTTGATGGAATAAACCGAGTGTGAATGTCAGACGCTTCCTGCACTCAGCACTCGCAGCTATGCTAACATTGAGGAAAAGGGGGTGGGGCTACCGGGAGCTGACGCTGGCTGACTACGGCAGTCCAGCGGACGAGACGTCTAACAGACGTCTTTTAAATTCCCCATCGACTGAGATACGGGTTCTACTTCCTGTTATTAAAATCTCTTAGTGCACCGAGACCCTATTATTAAGACCCTTTTATCACTCGTACACTAGTCACTAGAGTGCACAGTGTGTATTACACCATTGGGACGAAGCTCACTGGTGTAACAATATGTTATTAATCAACAACAACAAAAAAAAACATAAATCATCAGAAACTGAAGATATTTTATAACAATGATATGAAGGTAAAAAAAGACTTGGAGACAGAGAGAGAGAGAGAGAGAGAGAGAGAGAGAGAGAGAGAGAGAGAGAGAGAGTTACACTCGAGAGACTTCAGACATGTGCAGTCTTGGCGTGGTTTCCAGGGGGCGGAGTCTGGTTGGTGGGTGGGTTCTGTTTGGAGTAGTAGGAGTAGCGGTTATTTTGGTGGTATGAGGAGGTGGAGTCAATAGAGCAGCAGGCGAGGATGCAGCCCCCCAGGAGAGACAAAGCCCCGCCCACCCATCCGGAGTACAGAGAATAACCAAACGACATCAAGCCCTGTTCCTGATGAGCTCCAACTGGGAACCAGATGGTGGACACCAGACAGAATATGGCTGTGGAAACACACATGTTCACTGTGGATAAACACTGCGCTGTAGCTTAACCAAACACTGGTTATAACAACACTGGTTATAACAACACTGGTCAACACTGAGGGTGTTTATGATCCAACACAGAGTTCACTGAATAGTGCATGAGATAATACAACACAGCTGGGGTTAAGTGAAGCCTGTAGGTGTTAATACAGTACAGCAGGGTGGGGTACAGCTCTACAGAGATTGCAGTGTTCATTAACACTGTAGATGTTAACACAATAGAGCTGTGAGAGCTGAACACAGCTGAACACATGTAGTGGCAACAGAATGTCCAACCCCATCGCTGTTAATGGAATATATAATAGATTTAAACTGAATGTGTGTATATAAGTGTTTGTGTGTGTGTGTGTGTGTGTGTGTGTGTGTGTGTGTGTGTGTGTGTGTGTGTGTGTGTGTGAGAAATAGGTGTTAATTGTGTACTGCAGGTGTCAGTATACTTGACTGAACAATCATAGCCCAAATGTTCCAGGTGTTAAATGTATTAACACTGTGAGACGTCACTAAATGCTGTCGGGAAATCAACACTGCAGGTGTTAAGTGAACCGTGCAGGTGAAGCCAAAGCCACAATGGTTATTAAGTTAAAGCAGGTGTTAAGGTGTTAACATTATTTTATTCAGCTTCAATGCTAGTGATCTTCTCTGATGGACAATGTGACGTTATTAGTGTTCATATTAACAGTTAGATTCCGTTTGGAGTTCTACAGGAAACTGTTAATCCTCATAACTGAAGCAGAGAAACTACGCAGACTGCTGAAGAACGTTAGGGCAACACAGTGGTGCGTCCAGAAGGAACCTCACTGGCACGCTGAAGATAAGAGTGACCGCGAAGATAAGACAGAAACATCACATGTGTTAGAAACTCAACTGTTGGAATAATGGTGGAGATTAGCACAAGATTGGAGAACTGTAGCATAAACCTAACTATATTTAAATGTGTGTGTGTGTTTGTGTGTGTGTGTGTGTGTGTGTGTGTGTGTCTTTGCTTACCCACTATGAGCACCATGGTTCCTCCGATCGCTGAGCGTTTGTTCTTGTCTTTCACTGAATCATCTCCAAGATGGAAGCAGGGCATAGAGGAGAGCAGGAGCGCAGCAGCAGGTAAACCGAGGATACATGCTGAGACCATCAGTGCTCGGCATGTCTGAACGTACACTACAACACACACACACACACACACACATTATCAGGAATGATAAAACATAGGACAGGTTCCAACTACAGTGTTAATACAGTACCCTTAGGTACAGACCGTATAGAATATGCACCAATTCTATAGACTGTAGAGATAACACAGACCATCAACATCCACACACATAATACACACCATATAGACATAGTACAGATATCACACACTACACACAGTAGATCGGATTATCAAAAACATACACCCCAGAGTGTGTGTGTGTGTGTGTGTGTGTGTGTGTGTGTGTGTGTGTGTGTGTGTGTGTGTGTGTGTGTGTGTGTGTGTAAGTAACGCTACTCACCGGGTAGCTGGAGGATCTGGTTGAGGGAGTAACAGTGGTACAGTGCTGTTGAAATCACACACTGCTCCCACAAGCCTTTGGTCTCCAGCTCGTCCATCTTCTTGCAGGTGTTCATGTTGTATTTACAGAGGTTCACCCAGTCACTGGTGGAGGTGGTGATGATCACACAGATCCACCCCACAAAACTCAGGACGAAACCACACAGCTTCAGGCACGTGCTCGCCATCGCCACACAGTATTAATGTGTAGAATTGAATTTGTATTTCAATAATAATAATATTAATAGTAATAGTTGTGATAAATGTTAAGACTCGGAATCACTACCACCTTGAAAATAATCAAATCAAACAACAAAATGTAAAATAAATAAAAAGATAAAATAATACCGTCTGTTAGTAATTATTTAGGCAACAAAAAAAACATAAAAACAAAACTATAAACAAAATAAAAATAATAGAACTTTGCTTTTCTGAAAAAAGAAATTCTAAAAAGAATTATAAAACCACTTAATTTTGTATGTATTCTTAAAAAATTAAAAATAAGTTTAAAAAAAATCCTGTATTTGAGGTAAATTTAGATGAGCTGGATAGTGGTGATGATGGTGATGATGATGATAATCCGATGTGTGAACTTCATCCTGTGCTGTAGGTCTGGAGGAGAAAAAATGCCTTACACCCGTTTTATATAGTAAACAACTATAGGCCACTTTCAGCCAATCAGAGAGAAGTAGAAAACTTTCAGCCAATCAGAAAGCAGTGTATCCAATCCAAGCTGAAGGAGCGCGTTATTGGTGAGTGAGTGACCTCTAGTGGCAGAGGAGCGTATATACCTAAAAAAAAGATGATAGATAGATAGATAGATAGATAGATAGATAGATAGATAGATAGATAGATAGATAGATAGATAGATAGATAGATAGATAGATAGATAGATAAGCACAGAGGAGAAACTGGAGAATCTGATAAACTGAATTATATTACATCATTAAATCAGGTATGCAATTGAACATCTGAGAGGATTTCTGTAGGTTGGATGTGGTTTGAAGGTTAGAGACTCCTTCGTGTTACAGGACAGTTGAACTGCACTCAGCTTCTTTATGAAGGCTTCTGTGATTAACGTCTGTGTGGAAGCTCTCAGAGAGAACCTGCTTATGGTGATGATGTAGGGGATGTGGTAGCCTAGTGGTTAAGGTGCTGGGCTACCAATCGGAAGGTTGTGAATTCGATTCCTAGGTCCACCAAGCTGCCACTGCTGGGCCCCTGAGCAAGGCCCTTAACCCTCTACTGCTCAGTTGTATAAAAAAAATGAGATGAAATGTAAATCGCTCTGAATAAGGGCATCTGCTAAATGCTGTAAATGAAATGATGTGTCTGCTAATCATCATTACTGGGTCCGAAATGATGCTAATATTTGAAATCTTCTCTCACTGTACAGTTAATAAGGCCTTCAGGACTGTGTGAAGTCTCAGAGTGGGGTTGGGGAAGAGAACACAACTCATAATGACTGCTGTTGGAGGGGTAAGTCATGGCCTAATGGTTAGAGAGTCTGACTCGTAATCCTAAGGTTGTGGGTTCGAGTCTCGGGCCGGCCACGACTGAGGTGCCCTTGAGCAAGGCACCAAACCCCCCCCAACTGCTCCCCAGGTGCCGCAGCATAAATGGCTGCCCACTGCTCCGGGTGTGCGTTCACCGTGTGTGTGCGTTCACCGTGTGTGTGCGTTCACCGTGTGTGTGCGTTCACCGTGTGTGTGCGTTCACCGTGTGTGTGCGTTCACCGTGTGTGTGCGCGTTCACCGTGTGTGTGCGCGTTCACCGTGTGTGTGCGCACTCTGGATGGGTCAAATGCAGAGAACAAATTCTGAGTATGGTTCACCGTACTTAGCCGTATGTCACGTCACTGTCACATCACTTGGAGGGTTGAGGAAAGTAGGAGCCAGATGATTGGACTGGGAAAGAACTGAACCTGGAGAACCTGAAATAGACCTCAACACACACATGCTTCCAAATCAGATTTTCAACTTTTAGATTTTTCAAATTTCTTATTTACATAATTTAGCAGATCCAGAGTGACTTATATATATTTTTTATTTCATTTCATAGAATTGAGGGTTAAGGGCCTTGCTCAGGGGCCTAGAAAGACCTGAGATTCGATCTCACAATCTTCCGATTGGTAGACCGACACCTTAACCACTAGGATACAAATTTCCCTTTATTCGTATTGTTCATTTATAATGTCTGTAACATCGTCTACAACAGCGGTGTCCAATCTTATCCACAAAGGGCGGCGTGGGTGCAGGTTTTCATTGGAATGATACACGCACATACACGCACGCACACACACACACACACACACACACACACACACACACACACACACACACACACACACTCATGCTGCTACATTGATAAACTAGTTTCAGTCTATTGTTTAGTTAGAAACACTAACGGGAAACGAACTCAACTTCATTCCTCAGCTCCAGAACCAGAGACGTACTTCAGTGTTAGTTCTACCTTCTGAAGAGTCACCAACGTCTGAGCTCCAACATGCACTTTAACTGTCAATACATTTGACAAAATTTTACATTATGATATTTAATTAAATAAGCATTTTATTAATTTGTCATGATGTCAATAATACAGTATCGTAATGTTTAAAGGGTGAACAACAAAAGGTGTAAAAAATGTACCATAAAAATTGTATTATAACACAGCTTGAAAATAACAAGAATAAATGAAAACAACCCCAAACACTCGTCTGTAATGAACACACCTTCTGAAATTGTAACAAAAAACCAAAAATAATGTGTGTGTGTGTGTGTGTGTGTGTGTGTGTGTGTGTGTGTGTGTGTGTGTGTGTGTGTGTGTGTACAGTGTGTGTGTGAGTTTGTGTGTGTGTGTGTGTGAGTTTGTGTGTGTGTGTGTGTGTGTGTGTGTGTGTGTGTGTGTGTGTGTGTGTGTGTGTGTGTGATTATCACAGTATAAATTTAGAAAATGAGCTCATGTGCTGTGACGTGGAGCTCACAGTGTTAACAGTGATGTTAGCATTTTATGAAAAATTTATGAAACACAAACAAAAAACTGTACATGAATTCTGCAGATCGACATTAACACGTTTATTTATTCGTTTAGTTTTTTAAGCTTGTTAAATCCAAGTAAGGGGTCACGGTGGCTTAGCGGTCAACACGTTCGCCTCACACCTCCAGGGTTGGGGGTTCGATTCCCGCCTCCACCTTGTGTATGTGGAGTTTGCATGTTCTCCCCGTGCCAAAGACATGCATGGTAGGTTGATTGGCATCTCTGGAAAATTGTCTGTAGTGTGTGAGTGAATGAGAGTGTGTGTGTGTGAGTGAATGAGAGTGTGTGTGTGTGTGTGTGTGTGTGTGAGTGAATGAGAGTGTGTGTGTGCCCTGTGATGGGTTGGCACTCCGTCCAGGGTGTATCCTGCCTCGATGCCCGATGACGCCTGAGATAGGCACAGGCTCCCCGTGACCCGAGAAGTTCGGATAAGCGGTAGAAGATGAATGAATGAATGAATGAATGAATGAATGAATGAATGAATGAATCCAAGTATTAAGGTTGACGTAGTCTGGAGAAAAGGGTCAGTTATTTACAGTTATTTATTGCATGTGCTCAGGAGGTCTAACAGGCTACTGAATGGGGCTAAAGGGCGAGTCATTCGGGGTGGTAGGTGTGGGGCTGCTGCCTGGAGAGGGAGATCTGGAGGAAGACGTACTGTGATGTGGTGATACACGAGGTGAAAGCCCCAGGACTTTAATTAATTTCCTACCAAAATTATATTTGTCTGGACTATTAATCATGGGCGAGAATTCCTGACCACAGTTAGACTTTGAGCGAGGAATGCAGTTCCTGTTCTGCAGACCTAAGCTGGAGAGATCCTGACACGAAGAACGCCGTCTGTGATTTTTACCGTTTTCCTTCTCCTCTGAAGGAAAAGGTTGCAGGAGCTGCTGGTGAGGAACATCAAGGAAATTCCCATGAGGCGTAGAGTACAAGCGCTGCTCTCGCCTCCCAAATGCCTGCTGAAGCGTATGTTCAGGAGCAGAAGAGGATAAATTAATCAACCCGACATTCTCCTGACTTCTGGACATCCAGTACATGTTCCTCAGGCTGTTGCCGTTTTCATCTCTGTGGTTGCCTTGTCCTCCTCTGCGGCAGGGCGAGGGCGAGGCCGAGCGGCGTTTGCAGTCATGACCCAAATCGGCATTAAAGGAATTGTAATTCCTCACGGTTTCATTTCTCAAATCAGGTCTTTGGCTTTTCAGTGTTACTCCAAAATCCTCCTGAGGTGAGATGCAGATCTGAGGCACTTGCCCAGGGCTCGTGGGTGACCTGCACAGCTGCTGCTGCATCTGAGGATGAGCAGAAGAGTTATGTCTGCCTACAGGGCACGAGGGAGGGGCGTGACGAATGTTCAGGTTGGGAGAGGAGGGAGGAATCTTCTGAGGACGTGAATGGTTGTTGCCATAGATCTGGTGAAACAAATAGGAAGTTAATGTTGAACCTTAAAGATCTGAGTCAGAACCTGGAGTCCAAATCAGATCCTTACAATTATAATAAGGTAAAAAACCGATTCAACGGAATTTCCCTGAAGCTCACTCACCTGGTTGTTTACAACCAATTTATCAGCCTGTTCCTGAGGATGAAGTCCTGAAGAATTCTTCTGCTGTAATATTTTGTGCTGTTTTTTCATTTCAGACTTGATCTGACGTTTCTCCCACTCCTTCCTTTTCAAATGCTCCTACAGGAAGGATTTAATGGTAAAAATGGAGTGATGTGATGTTCAGCAGGGTTATCTCTGATTTTGGTGAAAAATCAGATCATTAAATGTCAGGATTTAAAACACACACACACACACACACACACACACACACACACACACACACACACACACACACACACACACACACACACACACACCTTCATCAGTTTGACCTGGAGATCTCTTTCATCCTTTTTCGACATCTTCTGATTCAGAGCAACGGGGCTCGGAGGTGACTTGCCCGGAGCTCTGAGGATCGACCAAGCAGGAGAGAAGGAACGTCAGAACGGACACAGGGATAAAGACCACAGAGCAATAATACGTCGTTAAATTCATGATTTTACTCTTTAGCTTTCTGCATCGCACTGAAACACACCTCTCTCTCGACCTCAGCTCAGCTTCAGCTTCTCTCACCTTTTCAGCCTGCATTTGTTCTTCTGCAAATAAAGACATAACACATATATAACACCTGTAACTTACAGTGTGTGTGTGTGTGTGTGTGTGTGTGTGTGTGTGTGTGTGTGTGTGTGTGTGTGTGTGTGTTACCTTTCTGTTTGTGTCTGTGTATCATAATCTCATGACGGATGTGTCGGATATGTTTCTGGATGTTGGAAATAAATGCATGATTCAGCAGCTCATTAGTGCTCAGACGTTTAGTTGGATCCTTCACCAGACAGGCCTTGATAAATGACTGAAAACGATCTGACCTGTAAACAAACACACACACACACACACACACACACACACACAGACACACACAGATGATTAGACACAAACCTCCAACGTTCCTCCACACACACATGTGTTTGTGAGTGAGTCTCCTGTCAGCTTTGGAGATGAAGGATAAAGAAACTTACCATTTGTTTGGATTTAGAGTCGGTGCCTCATTCTGACTTATGGCGAGCAGCGCATGAAAGGGGTTCATCGTACACAGCGCTGAGGTACGACAGGAAGAACGAGTGTGAGAAAGGTGATGGAGGAAAAACACACACAAACTTAATGTAACAATTCACTTTAGTATCTGAGTCACTTACGTGGTTCACCTTCTGCCATCTCAATGGCTGTGATGCCCAGTGACCACACATCACTCTGTAACACACACACACACACACACACACACACACACACACACACACACACACACACACACACACACACACACACACACAATTAACTTTTTTAACTTTTTTAAATTTTAACTTTAACTTAAATTTAATACTAAATAAAAACAAGGACAAAGAGTGGAGAGTAAACAAGTTACAGGCAGAATAAATGAAAACAAGGACAAAAGAAAGAGAATAGAAAGAAAGAGTGAAAGAAAATAAAAAAAGGACATTGACATACACAGAAACACAAACCTCAGCTGACAGACAGAGAGACAGACAGCTACACAGACAGACAGACAGACAGACAGACAGACTTTCTCACCTTATAGTCATAGGACCCATTGGGGTTTTCTCTACAGTTGATGACCTCTGGTGCCATCCAATATGGAGTCCCAATAAATGTGTTATGCTTACTGAAGGTGTCCTCTGACTGCTTACTCACGCCAAAGTCCACTACACACACACACACACACACACACACGCACACACACACACACACACACACACACACACACACACACACACACACACACACACACACACACACACAGAATAAATATAATTACAGGAGAACTCATGGATCTTTACTAGAATATTTACTAAACACCAGTGTGGATACAGGGGGTGTGTCTTAGGCATGATTAATAGCAGTGACACTTATTATGAGAATGTGTGTGTGTGTGTGTGTGTGTGTGTGTGTGTGTGTGTGTGTGTGTGTGTGTGTTGGGGCAAGGTAGAGCCTGAGGAGGTCCAGGTGTGTTCAGAGGAAGGCCACTAGGGCGGCGCTCTCTTACCCAGTTTCACTTCAGCACGATCAGTCAGCAGCACGTTCTGTCCTTTAATGTCTCTGTGGATGATTTTGTATTTGTGAAGGTGAGCCAATCCCTGCAAAGGAAGAGCGACATGTAACCATGTAAACATTTAAAGTGGTTCACCTCACACACCCCTCACACACACTCTACACCCCACACACCCCTCACACACACTCTACACCCCACACACACTCTTCATCCCACACACACACACACACACACACACACACACACACACACACACACACACACACACACACACACATCACCTGTATGGACTGCACAGACCTACACCACATACACACACTTCCGATACACGTCCATCAAACTGTTTACATGTTGCTTTACACACTTTTTGCTCTTTGCACATTCTGTCTTACATTTCAGTTGATTGCTGTTTTGCATAAAACTGAACAACATCTCACTAAACTGCTGCTATTACTCTGTGTTCATTCCAGTATTACAGTTCATATCCAGTATTGTCTGAACACGCAGTATTTACACTTATCCTGCACTATCTTGTCTGTCTTGTTTGTCTTGTTTGTCTTGTCCTGCACTGTTTGCACCCGGTTGCATGGTTGCACTTTATGTATCTAGGACACTTACTAAGTTCCTAGCTCTGTACTGACATGTTCCAGTACCAGGAGAATGTGTGTAAAGTGTGTAAAGTGTATGTGATTGTGTAAACACTTTACACTATACAGTACACACATAAATGTGTGTAAAGTGGAAATAATTTGAGCGGAAATTAAAATTCGTCTGGATACCTTGAGGATTTCTCCGGTGATGCACGCTGTCCAGTCCTCGCTTAGATGCTTTTCTTTTGTGCTGTTAATCAGATCGGAGACAGAACCACCAGCACAGAATTCCATTACCAACTACACACACACACACACACACACACACACACACACACACACACACACACACGTGAGTTCATGGTCCTCGAGATTTTCACTTTGTACAGATTCAGCTATATATAGTTAAAATGACAATAAATCCTTCTTGACTTAACAAACTCACCCACAGTTGGTCTCCTATGGGAGGTGAGCCTTTCTTGATGAACGCTCCGTAATACTCTGCGATGTTGCGGTGGTGAGACTGAGTCTTCAGCAGGTTCATCTCAGACTTCAGATCTTCCTGATGCGCCTGAGTAAAATTCATCTATTTAATGATTCATCTTTTTTGAGATGGAGATTAGACATCTGTGGAAATTTTTATTTTCTATCCCTGATGGTGTCATGTGGTGTGGCTATCGGCATTAGCACTGCATGTTAGCAGGGTTGTGTGTTAGCATGGTGTGGCTATCAGCATTAGCGCTGTGGGTGTTTATGAAGAATCAAAAGGTTCAGAGTGAGATGAGAAGATGGAGATGATGAACACTTACCACATTTACATCAATGACTTTTACAGCTGCAGCTTCTCCTGTTTTAATATGTACAGCCTGTGGGAGCACACACACACACACACACACACACACACACACACACACACACACACACACACACACACACACACAGAGGAAAAACTGTGAGAAAAATATATTTCTAAAGTATAAATGTGAGCGCATTAATATAACCGATCCTCTGATGCTCCTGAAGTACCTCTACAGTTTAACTCCTCCGGCTCCCACACACTAACACTTTATTTATTTAATACATCGTATTAATACAGAAGATATGTTTAGATATGTTTGATCTACCTATGTAGGTGTTTCTCCCACATACTCCAATGATGAGTGTGTTTGGATTAAACAGTTACGCTATTAGCTGTTGAGGATCAAATCCCAACCCATAACCGATCAACAGGACAATTAAACTTACAGGAAATGGATTTAACGTGACAAACACAGCTGATTGTCAGCTTCTCAGTGCGTCTTGGGAACACACCAGATTGTGTAACCTTATTAATGGGTTAGTGGAAAAACTATCATATTTTTACTAAGGTTCCTTTTGACATCACTGTGAGTTAGAAGATTAGACGAGCAGAGTGTCTTTATTTATTGTGATTGGAGAAGAGAAGCGAAGAGAGGAGAGGAGAAAAGAGAACAGAGGAGAAGAAAGGAGAAGAGAAGAGAGGAGAAGAGAGGAGAAGAAAAGAGAAGAGATAAGAAGAGAAGAGAGGAGAAGATACAGATGAGGAGTGCAGCAGTGAGAGTCATCAGATAATGTTGTACATGTATACACAGCAAACACTGCAAAGGAATCACACCTTCTGACTGTGATGTGATCCAGCAGGACAGACAGGACAGTACTGTCAAAATTCTAGTTAATCATCATATGATTCAAATGTAATCCCATGTTTATGATATCAGGGGTTTTCCCTAGTGGGATTTCCTCAAGAGGAAAAGAAATAGACCTGGCAACAATACTCAGCACCTACATGACAAATAATGTTATCAGAACCTCAAAATGTAACTTGTGTAAATGTGACTATAACTAAAAAGAACACATTAAAAAAAGAACACAAAACAGTTATATAAATAGGAACAGAGCAAATGTTCTAGAACCCAAAGCGTTTATTTTAGACATGAACAGACTCTTCATATCATTTCTCTGGACACATAGTAGTATTACTAGACAAACTGCCTGTTATCTCTCCATCTCTCTGTCATCACCTTGTTTGGCAACGATATCAGATTCTAAGGAACATAAATAAAATCTCTTGACATGTCTGTTTTTGCCTTTTAAACGTCTGCCAAAACCTCAAAAGACTGAATAACTCACTGCTAAACCGATAATTAAACACGCCATGATGATGTATCCCTGAGACAAGACCGAACTAATAAAAACGGGATGAATAACCTTATATTCATTTAATAATATCTGTCTTTATTTAAGACGAGTACTTCCTGTTAAGCTCACTGCGTGCGGTGGAGACGTTAGTGCTGAGTTACGGTTTATTATCATTTTATTTATTTATTATTAACAGCCGTGTTAAGTTTAGATCTGAACACTAACACAAGCTGAAACACAGAGACACTAAAGCGTGCCTTTACTCCTAACCCCAGAGGATCGAGAAACAGAAGCGGAGACTGTTTTAGATTCAGTGGAAAACTCACAGTCCATCATTATTAAAGTCCTCATAGATATTAACCCTGTAATTATGGCTCATTAGAATCTAATGACCTTTTTTTTTAAATAAATTTGTGCCCTATGAGTGAAAAGTTCAGGTCTAAACCTTTACTGTATGTTTAAATAACAATTCAATAAATCTGAAGAGTTTTATGGATTAAAATCAATCTGTATAGTAGAGAATGTGAGGTTTTAAAGGAGTCTCTGCTTAAACCTTAACACACACATGCATGTGGTGTAAAAAGTCTTTTACCTTATACACCTGCCCGAATGAACCTCCTCCAACCCTCTTCTGCAGACAGAAGAGCTCCTCGGGGTCCTGAAGGGAGAAGATCAGGTCAAACAACACACACAGATAAAACACACACCTGCTGATACTGTACACACTGTAATACACACATTTTATTACAACAAACAATAAATAAACAATCGCCTTAAATATCACACTTAAGTATAATGATAATGCCGTAAATTATATATTTAACTCATAAGAGACTGAATATCATCAAAACACATTACAAATAAATAAATAAATGAATAAATAAATGAACGGATTAATAAATTAATCACTAAAGTAAGAGCTCACCTTTGAAGAACAGAAGTCGATTTTGTTCAGAGATGATACTGGAGATTTGTTTGCCATTCTCACACCAAAATAGTATTTCCAAGTTCAATGAATAAATAAATAAATAAATGTATAAATTATCCTCTCAGGAATATCCTTTCGCTTTGTTTCATTTCAGTGCGGATCATAAACTGAAGCAGAAGGAAAGAGAGAGGCAGATTTATAGCAGCAGCACTGAGACACATGACGCAGGCAAAACAGGAGGTGGGACGTTTTAAACACAAGCTGTTTAATCCCAAGGCTTCTACAGAAATTTACTGAACTGTAACCTTAAGTGTTCCAGAAACACAACGTCATACAATACAGTTTTTTCCCGATTGCTAAAACTCATTACTTGAAAGTCAATCATTTTGTCAGAACTTTAAACAATTTATTTAACCTGTCCTCAAAATCAAACTATGCTTTCAGATCATAAACACAACCCATCGATATATAAACACTACGGAGCAATCATTAGACACAACACAAAAAAATGGAGAACACAGGATCCAGGGCATGTAGTTAAAGAAAATGTTGTTTGTTACTGTATACACAGTACGTAAATGCCATTTGCAATAAAGAAAACATTACAGTAACTATCACTTAGTACTGTCAAAGAAAATTATAAATGAAAAGCATAATAAACTCATTGAAAAGTCTGTTTTACACAATTCAGTCTGCCTCAGCGTCGCGTCTTCGTGCTGGGTCTGGCCAGAGGACTTCATCCACACCTATGTCACCACAGGCCAATTCCATAGCCTCTAGAAGACTTACCCCATTATATGGGTTTCGGTCATAGACCTTCCACCGCCACGCAGAGAAAAATTCCTCGATTGGGTTTAGAAAAGGGCTGTACAGTATGGTGAAAGGAAAACATTTAAGAATTGCTGGTTGATATCGAACCATTCACGTACACGGACACTCCGGTGAAAGCTGACATTGTCCCAAACCACCACATACAGTACACAGCATGCACTGCCTGCTGATAATCCTGGTGCTCACGCTCAAGCAGAACATCCCGAAGACCACCCAGAAAGGTTAAAAGATGTTCAGTGTCGTATGCCCCGAGGGTTGCATGATGGTGGAGAACCCCATGGTTACTTATGGCTGCACAAAGTTTGACATTGCCACCACGCTGGCCAGGGACACCCACGATGGCACGTTGGCCAATTATGTTCCTGCCTCTCCCTCTCGTCTTTGCCAGATTGAACCCTGCTTCATCAACGAAAATGCATTCATGGGGCCTTTCCATGGAATCCAGTTCAAACACTCTCTACATGTGTAAAAAAAGGATGCATACAGTAACTAGTTTACAGTAGTAAGTGATACAGAAAGACAAACTTCTGCAAGTGTATTTGTATACACACCTTACAGTATTTACAACCCTACACCAGTATAAAGGGTAGCATAGAATTGTACTGTAAGCATCAGAGCTGAAAGTGTCTGAGTGTACACTTAATTGTACATATCGACATTGTAGTTCTTAGTTCTGAGTTGCACTCAAAGGGTACTCTGTACACTCACTTCATGCGCAGCCTGTTGCGTTTGAGGACACGATCAATGGTCGAAAGGCCAACACTGTTCATTCCTTCAAAGTTTGCATTGTCACCAACAACTCTTTCCTTTATTTCACGCAGGCAGATTGCATTGTTTTGAAGGACCATATCGACAATGAGAGCCTCTTGCTGTTGGGAGAACATACCAGTCATTCCACCCGCATGTTGTAGTCTTGCAATTCTACAAGAAGGGAAAATGCTTATTTCCCCCAGTCATTTTTCTGTTGACAAAGATATGTACTGGCTGAAATGAATACAGTAAACTTTCATGTACCGAAATGAAAAGAAACATTGACCTGTTTTCTTCTCCGAATGTCCTGACAATGGTGGCCACAGAGAATCTGCTCAAATTGGGTTGAACTCGTAGGCCTGCTTCCCTCGTTGTCATACCATGAACAAGAACATGGTCTATGACTGTTGCTCGAATATCATCTGAAATGACTGCTCTTGGTCTTCCTCCTCCTCTTCCTCCTCTTCTTCCTCCTCTTCTTCCTCCTCCTCCTCCTCTTACTCTTACTCTTCCTCTGCCTCTCAGATTGTTTCCCGTCATTCTTACATCCACCCAACACACCTGTGCCCTCTGAACTGGCTTAACTGGTTTAATCACATCATTAGAAACAAGTGTGTTCAATTTTGAGTTCAATTTTGAGTAGTCCCCAAGTGATGAGACAAAAGTGGGACATCAGGCAGGTCCAGAGAGAAGAAGTTATATAAGAATGAGGTGTGACATAATGAAATACTTAATCATTTTTAATTATTCATTAAAGACTATAAGAATAAAAGTTTTAGCTGTATTTGGAATTCCAAATGAACTTCAACACGAAGAAAAGCTAAAAAGTAAAAGGATTCAGTATGTGATAGAATCAAATAATCAGATCACAACATTTAGGTCATAAGAATAGCTTGGAAACATGTTTAGGATTTCTGTTACGCAAATTCATTTCACTTTTATTTCTGCTAGAAACAATCCATTCCTCTAACATATAATTTATAAGATTACTGTTGAACACACAAGCTTCACTTCCCTGGAACAGCTTCTTCCTACCTACACACACATACATACACACACACCCACACACACATACACACACACACACACACACCTTTTTTAATCTCAAACCTAACACACATACACACACATTCCTCTTTTAATCATAAAACCCAACACACAAAGGCATTCCTAAAAGTTAAACTGGAAGATGTTTTAGTAGAAAGTAATTATTCATGTGTATAAGACAATAAGGACATAATGGATTCTTCCTGAAGGCCAATTGTGGATTTTTATATAAAAGACAGGAGAGGATAATGTTTATAATTGTGTGTGTTTATACATTGTGTATGTGACAAACTCAAAGATAAAATAATAAAGTGTAAAGCTATGACTGTTGTGTCTTAAACAGAGAGGGTGTACATGTTTCCTGAATGAGAAATGGACCATAACATAAATGAACTATGGAAAAAATTCAAGAATCAAAACCAGTCATTATCAGATGCTTCATCCAGCAGTTGAGGTAAACATCATGGAACAAAGATATCCATCTCTCTGTCATTGACTCAGGCCTGGACCTGTTAGTGCAGAGCCACAACAGTCCATGAACTTATTTCACAACGCACACAGTCAAAAAAAGCTTTTCTTAGTGTTTTAACCAAAAACGGATTCTGTGTCTCTTCACCCCACAGTCACCTCACAGTCACCTCATAGTCACCTTCACTCACCTCACAGTCACCCCACAGTCACCTCACAGTCACCCCACGTCACCTCAGTCACCCCACAGTCACCTCACAGTCACCCCACAGTCACCTCACAGTCACCTCACAGTCACCCCACAGTCACCTCACAGTCACGCCACGGTCACCTCACAGTCACCCCACAGTCACCTCACAGTCACCCCACAGTCACCTCACAGTCACCCCACAGTCACCTCACAGTCACCTTCAGTCACCTCACAGTCACCTCACAGTCACCTTCAGTCACCTCGCAGTCACCTCATAGTCACCTTCAGTCACCTCACAGTCACTTTCAGTCACCATCAAGCACCTCACAATTACCTCACAGCCACCTTCAATCACCTCACAGCCACCTTCAGTCACCTCACAGTCCCCTCAGTCACCCCACAGTCACCTCACAGTCACCCCACAGTCACCTCACAGTCACCTTTAGTCACTTCACAGTCACCTCACAGTCACCTTCAGTCACCTCACAGTCCCCTCAGTCACCCCACAGTCACCTCACAGTCACCCCGCAGTCACCTCACAGTCACCTTCAGTCACTTCACAGTCACCTTCAGTCACCTCACAGCCACCTTCAGTCACCTCACAGTTACCTCACAGTCATCTCACAATCACCTTCAGTCACCTCACAGTCACCTCACAGTCACCTCAATGTCACCTTACACTCACCTCACAGTCACCTCAATGTCACCTTACAGTCACCTCACAGTCACCTTACAGTCACCTTCAGTCACCATCAATCACCTCACAGTCACTTTCAGTCACCATCAAGCACCTCACAATTACCTCACAGTCACCTCATAGTTACCTCACAGTCATCTTACAGTCACCTCAATGTCACCTTACAGTCACCTTCAGTCACCTCACAATCACCTCACAATAACCTCACAGTCACCTCACAGCCACCTTCAGTCACCTCACAGTCATCTTAACCAAAAATGGATTCTGTGTCTCTTCACCCCAAGACACCTCACAGTCACCTCATAGTCATCTTCAGTCACCATCAAGCACCTCAATATCACCTCACAGTCACCTTCAGTCACCTCACAGTCACCTCACTGTTACATTCAGTCACCTCACAGTCACCTTACAGTCACCTCACGGTCACCTTACAGTCACCTTACAGTCACCTCACAGTCACCTTACAGTCACCATCAAGCACCTCAATATCACCTCACAGTCACCTTCAGTCACCTCACTGTTACATTCAGTCACCTCTCAGTCAACTCACAGTCACCTGACAGTCACCTCACAGTCATCCCAAAGTCACCTCACAGTCACCTTCAGTCACCTCACAGTCACCCCAAGTCACCTCACAGCCACCTTCAGTCACCTCACATTCACCTCACAGCCACCTTCAGTCACCTCACAGTCATCTTACAGTCACCTCAATGTCACCTCACTGTCACCTTCAGTCACCTCACATCCACCTTCAGTCACCTCACATTCACCTCACTGTCACCTTCAGTCACCTCACATCCACCTTCAGTCACCTCACAGTCACCTCACAGTCACCTTACAGTCACCCCAAAGTCACCTCACAGTCACTTTCAGTCACCTCTCAGTCAACTCACAGTCACCTGACAGTCACCTCACAGTCATCCCAAAGTAACCTCACAGTCACCTTCAGTCACCTCACAGTCACTTTCAATCACCTCACAGTCACCTTCAGTCATCTCACAGTCACCTTCAGTCACCTCACAGTCACCTTCAATCACCTCACAGTCACCTTCAGTCACCTCACACTCACCTTCAGTCACCTCACTGTTACCTTCAGTCACCTCACACTCACCTTCAGTCACCTCACACTCACCTTCAGTCACCTCACAGTCACCTTCAGTCACCTCACAGTCACCTCACAGTCACCTTCAGTCACCTCACAGTCACCTTACAGTCACCCCAAAGTCACCTTACAGTCACCCCAAAGTCACCTCACAGCCACCTTCAGTCACCTCACAGTCATCTTACAGTCACCTCAATGTCACCTCACTGTCACCTTCAGTCACCTCACAGTCACCTCACAGCCACCTTCAATCACCTCACTGTAATAAACACCAGTCATTTCATCTGAGCCAGTATTTCGACATTCTCCACCCATCTCTCTTCACATCTCACTGTAGAACAGAACATGCTCTGGCCCGTAGCTCAATAAATCCAGTCAGCATGATTTTCGGTGTGATTTTGCGATTTTTGTTATTTTGATAGCATTACTGTGTCCATGCCAGTCAGGACTCACCACCATAACCAGTATTACCAGTATGGTGGTGTTCACTGGTCTGATGGGAATTAGACTTCTTATCATCAGTATGAACAAATGAAGGATTTTTTTGCTGCAGGCCTGAGAAATAAATAGTTAAATACTTTAGACAGAAATGAAAGCAGCAGTAAGTTTGAGATCACTGTTTACTTTGAGGATAGAAACATTTGTGTGAAAAAATATTAGCATATACATTTTTTTTGGTATTTTCTATGAATATATATTGCCCCAGTAGGCTATAGGCAGAAACAGAAACACTACAAATCCTTAAAGACCCGAGTGTCTAAAAACTGTACGAAAGGTTTAGTAAAATGTTTTCAAAACTAGAAATGTTAATATTTTATATTTATTAATGAACAAAATGAAAAGTAAATGAACAGAAGAGAAATCCAGAGCAATATCAAGCAAAGAGCTGGTGATGTTATCTGCCTCAGATCTTTCAGTCTCTTTATGTAATCTAGACAGACTGGATAGGGTTGTGTTATACTTTGTTCTTCATAAGTAATCTCACCCTGGATAAAGGTTTCCACAGAATTCAAGTGAAAAAAAACATGTTGTTCAACTCACAATGGCAGGTTTAGTGAGGATTTTTTTAAAGTGAACGTGTGTTCAGTTCCTTTTACATGCAGTGACATAATTTACCTCTGCTAATCTATCTATCTATCTATCTATCTATCTATCTATCTATCTATCTATCTATCTATCTATCTATCTATCTATCTATCTATCTGTCTGTCTGTCTGTCTGTCTGTCTGTCTGTCTGTCTGTCTATCTTTCTGTCTGTCTGTCTGTCTGTCTGTCTATCTATCTATCTATCTATCTATCTATCTATCTATCTATCTATCTATCTATCTATCTATCTGTCTATCTATCTACCTATTTATCTATCTATCTGTCTGTCTATCTATCTAGCTATCTGTCTGTCTGTCTGTCTGTATGTCTATCTATCTATCTATCTATCTATCTATCTATCTATCTATCTATCTATCTATCTGTCTGTCTGTCTGTCTGTCTGTCTGTCTGTCTGTCTGTCTATCTATCTATCTATCTATCTATCTATCTATCTATCTATCTATCTATCTATCTATCTATCTATTCACATTTATTTGTATAGCATTGTTTACAATGGACATTGTCACAAAGCAGCTTTACAGGAACATAACCATAGAACAAAAGGTTATTAGAAGAGAAATAATATACAGATTAATATAATACAAAGTCCCAGATTAATATTAGATATATATAAATGTGTATGTATTTATCCCCAATGAACAAGTCTGAGGTGACTCAGGTGACTGTGGGGAGGAAAAACTCCCTTAGATGGTAAAGGAAGGAACCTTGAGAGGGACCAGACTCAAAGGGGAACCTCATCCTCATCTGGGTGACACTGGGGGTGTGATTATATAACCTCATCCTCATCTGGGTGACACTGGGTGTGTGATTATATATACAGTCTGATAAATGTTGTAGTGATGAGGAGGTTGTTGTCCTCAAACACCACATGGAGTTCACATCTCCTCTTTAGTATAGCAGAGTCTAACTGGAGCTGTAGATCTGTAGATGTCTCAGGATCCTAACAGAGTCCCCTTCATCTCAGTGGAGGTCCAAAATGTTCATGGTTAGAAAGAGAGAAGCAGTGGAGAGGAATTAATGTAGCTGCTGTTTATAATATTAGTACTAGATGATAATGTGCATTCGGTCTGCTGTAATAGAGCACAATATTATGGGATGTATTATATGTACGTCTGACTAAAGAGATGAGTTTTTAATCTACATTTAAACTGGGAAAGTGTGTCTGAGCCCCGAACACTATCAGGAAGACTATTCCAAAGTTTGGGAGCTAAATAAGAAAACGCTCTACCACCTTTAGTAGACTTAGATATTCTGGGAACTAGCAGAAGTCCTGAGTTTTGTGATCTCAGAGAGCGTGAAGGATTGTAACGTGTTAGAAGACTAGTTAGATACATGGGAGCTAAACCATTAAGAGCCTTGTACGTAAGTAGCAGCAGTTTGTAGTCAATTCTATACTTAACAGGTAGCCAGTGTAGAGATGATAACATTGGGGTTAAAGGTCATACTTTCTTGTCCTAGTGAGAACTCTGGCAGCTGCATTTTGGACTAACTGTAACCTATTTATTAAAGATGCAGGACAACCACCTAGTAATGCATTACAATAGTCCAGTCTAGAGGTCATGAAGGCATGAACTAGCTTCTCAGCATCAGATACAGACAGGATGTTTCTCAGCTTGGTGATATTTCTAAGGTGAAGAAGGCTGTGTTTGTAATATGGTGATATGAGTTTAAAGACAAGTTACTGTCTAATAAACACCTGTCTTTCACTGTCGAGCTACTAGTAACAGTACATCCCTCTAAATGGAAGTTAAGTTGCGAGAGTTTCTGTGCACTGGTTTTTGGACCGATACGTAGTTTTTCTGTCTTTTCCGTTTAATATCCAATATTTTATCTCTTTTTATCTTTTATCTCTTTTTAAACTCAGTTTTTTCGGACAATTTAGATATTTCATCTGGTTTTGATGAGATATATAACTGTGTGTCGTCAGCATAACAGTGGAAACTAATCCCATGTCTTCTAATGATGTTCCCTAAGCTAACAAGGTTCATGCAGCTCTTCACGTCCGCGCTAGAAATTTGTGTATTAATTACTGCATTTTTGTTGTTTTTCTCGGCAAGATGGTGGTTCCTAAATGTGAGCGATGGATATCAGAGCGATATCTGTGTCTGAGTGAAGTTGTGAAGGAGCATCAGCAGGAGCAGCCAACTGAGTGTGCTACGGTTTATAACTGTATGCTTCCGGTTTATGCAACAACCTGGATAAAGAACAGCAATTGAACCAGCAGTCTGTCTCTAGTCTCTTATTACACATTGCACAAGAACACAACGCAGAACGGTAGCCAGATACGACACAGAAGGGCAGACCGGCTACACTAAGAACAAGTCATGTGTAACTTTAACACATGCAGTTTCTGTGCTATGATGGGGTCTAAAACCTCACTGCAGGGCTATCAAGTGTCACACATGTCGGTCTTTTCTCACGCTCTCCCGCCACACATCGTATTTCTCACGCAAAAGAAAAACTTTTTGACTATTTATCATATATTTAATAAGCCGCAGCGCCCAAAACATATCAGTCCGCACCGCTGTCTCTATGGAACCGGGCAGGAATCAAGCGCGTCTCCCCTGGAGCTCTTAGTCAAGCCTGACACTTATCAGCCAATCAAAACAAGAGGCTACACAACAGCCAATCAGAAAATAGCACTATTGTATCTGGGTAAGATTTAACGCAACAACCAATGAAAAAAAACATTCGTTAGAGTGAGTATTTTCGATGGTCGGCTTGAACAAAACCTCAACATGAAACAGCTCGTCTCTCTGGACGGGACATTGTCCTTAATCATGTCCCTAACAATGTCTGGGCTTGTGGGAGCAACATTACACATGATAAAGGGGTCCAAAAAGGCAACAAACACTTACAATAAACACCACCAGTCATAATCTCTCTCTCTCTCTCTCTCTCTCTCTCTCTCTCTCTCTCTCTCTCTCTCTCTCTCTCTCTCTCTATCACACACACACACACACACACACACACACACACACACACACACACACACACACACACACAACCACACACAATTTAATAAATATAAATTGAACAAATTTCTTTTGAAATTGAAATACAAATTTCTTTGTATTTGGTTAAAATGTGCTCAGTGATCCTGGTGAAACCGTTAGTCATTACATCTAGATGGTTTGTGTTTAAGAGTACAGTAAGAAATCCAGACAGATCAGGCAGGTTATTTGTAAATCTGAACCGATCACGTGGCGAGACACAGTTAGTCTGTTCTACAGGTAGTGTGTACAGTATGAGGAAATGGTCTGTGAGGTATGATATTTATATCAGTGACATCTATTCTGTGCTGCATTAAGGACGAGCACTTCAAAGGAATTAAATCTGTACTGAGTTCACTGGGTAACAGTAAGGAATTCATTAAAGATTGTGGCGACACCACCTTCACCACCAGTCTGACGAGGCTCATGTTTATAGATATATCCTGATGGTGTAGACTCATTTAGACCGATGTAGTCATTTGGTTTAATCCCAGTGTCAGTAAGGCAGAGTGTAGTAAGGCTTTTGTCTGAGATGATTTCATTTACAATAAGTGCTTTGGGTGATGTAATGTACAGAAGCCCAAACATTAGGAAATGTTTTTGTTTCTTTTCCGTCACCTCACCGTCACCTGACAGTCACCTTTAGTCACCTCACATTTTTCTGGTCTAATTACTGAAAGATTATTTTGAGAAATTTTCTTACATTTACTTTTTGACCTTACTACTCGGGGATCAGACACAGTTTCTATAGTATCTATCTATATTTACATTCATGACACGTAGTAGAGGTTCTTATCCACAGCACCATTTATTGATCTCTTATATAAAAGTGAGTGGCAGCTTTCACAACCTTCTGATGTGTCGATTCGTTCAAAGCTTCACATCACCTCTGAATGTTCACCCGAAGGCAGCACAACGTCACGTGAGATGAGCATCGGATGATACCGACCTGTGTAGCAAAGGGGGGACTTTTAATAACTTTAATTTATAATGATAAATTCACAGTAGGTTCAGAACATCGATAGGAAATTAAAAAAAAAAAAAAAATACAAATTAAATATGTTTTTATTTTACCCTAATGTCCGGATCAGACGAAGATAGGTAGAAGATGGATGGATGGATGGATGGATGGATGGATGGATGGATCCGGATCAGATAAATCATTAATAAACAGATAGGAGAAAGTTTGGGATCAACATCCACATCTTTAACAAACAGTGTCAGAAAGATCAATGGTCAGGAGATCAACAATCAGCATGGACCAGGGTAAGCAAGGGCAAGTAAACAGTTATCCAGAAAGGAGATTAGAAATCAGAAATATGATCAGTCAATAAAGGCTTAACAACAAAAGGCAGAATAAAGATATCATCAACAAAGTGAAAGTGCAGTGAGGCCATAAAACAAAGACATAAACCTGCTGCGATCCCTCCACTGGCTTCTGGTAGCTGCACCCATAAGATTCAAAACACTGATGCTGGCTTACAAAGCCAAAACAGACCAGCTCCCTCTTACCTCAAAGCCCTCATCACTCCTCGCACTGCACCCCACAACCTCCGATCTACCAGCACTGCTCGACTGATTCCACCATCTCTCAGGGTAAGAGGCAAGTATACTACAAGACTCTTCTCTGTTCTGCACCAAGGTGGTGGAATGAACTTCCTCTAGAAGTCCGGACAGCTGAGTCACTGGCTATTTTCAAGCGGCGGTTGAAGACCTACTTATTCAGGAAACATTTCAACTAGCACTTCTTTCCTTATCTTTTGCATTTAAAAAAAAACACACAACCTTTGACACTTTTTCATTGTAACTTTGAACAAATGTTTTAAACTCATGGTATCTTAAGTATGTAACCTAGTGAACCAGCATTAATGTATTCAATGTTAGAGATTTAAGCACTTATGTACGTCACTCTGGATAAGGGCGTTTGCCAAATGCTGTAAATGTAAATGTAAATGTAAATAAAACTGGTGCCGGAACACCAAAATCGTAATTACGACTGGGAAACTGGATTTTCTTTGATCTCCGAGTTTTAAGGTCGTTGTGTGTCCACTGGGGGCGTGTCCGTAAGAAAACATGCTGTATGTTCGCGGGGGCACAGTGGCTTAGTGGTTAGCACGTTCGCCTCACACCACCAGGGTTGGGGGTTTGATTCCCACCTCCACCTCGTGTGTGTGGAATTTGCATGTTCTCCCTGTGCCTCGGGGGTTTCCTCCGGGTACTCCGGTTTCCTCCCCCGGTCCAAAGACATGCATGGTAGGTTGATTGGTATCTCTGGAAAATGTCCGTAGTGTCTGAGTGAATGAGTGTGTGTGTGCCCTGTGATGGGTTGGCACTCCGTCCAGGGTGTATCCTGCCTCGATGCCCGATGACGCCTGAGATAGGCACAGGCTCCCCGTGACCCGAGTAGTTCGGATAAGCGGTAGGAAATGAATGAATGAATGAATGTTCGCCAATTTCATGTTTTTTTCACCTACGATAAAAGAAGGTAACTATCTGTACAATTATGATGTAATATAATGTGTAACGTTAAAGTTTACTGGCTTCATAAACTGAGTAAAACATGAAAAAGTAAAAAACAAACCTTTTTGTTCTTTATTTTGTAGGAGTTAAATTTTGTAGTTAATTAAGAGAAGGTTTAGTTGTACAGTATCTCTCTCGGACATGAACCTGAAAGTGACCTGACCTCATGTCATGATGACTTCCCATCTCACAAACACAAACTTCCCAGGAGGACTAGAGCGCACACAGAGTTCGCAATTGATTGAGTCCAGGTGTGTGAATCACATCAGGGCATGGCTGTTAATTTGGCACCCAAAGTTACCCAATTTCCCCCTTGGGGTTAATAAATAATTTTGATCTGTTTCTGACTCTGATGTTTAAGTGCAGCGTTGAACTCTTTAGGATTTCCTGCTTTATTTTCATAGAAGGTTTTAAGTTGTTCAACATGTTCAAATGTAAATATCAGTAAATGAAGCTGATGTTTTTCTTTCGTCTCATAAATCGTCTTTTCATCTCATACCCAAATGTCTCAAAGAAAAAGAAAGAAAAAAAAAAAACAAAAAAAAAACAGAACTGGTTTTGCTGTTCCAAAATTTTTGGAGCCATTTGCGTCCCTGTGAGCGACTTGATCATCCTGTAGATAACTGACAGTCATTCATATGTGACTAACATGCTTGTACAGATTAACCCTTGTATGTTGTTGGGGTCTGTGGGACTCATATATTCATAAACATCAATAGTTTTGGAAAAACTTTTCTTCTTTGTGAATTTGTTGATTTTTTTCCACTCATAACTTGATTAAAAAAATAAAAAAATTGTTTTTATTACATTTTATTAAAAAACGACAAAACGCTAATAGCACTTGAATTAAAAAAAAATGTGATGTAATAAAGTTAAAGGGTAAATATTAACCGTATATGCTGTTTATATTGTTTGTAATTGGGATGAAGAAAACATTCATTTATTTTAACAGAAAATTGCTTTAATTTAACATAAAATTTTTGATTGTGTTGAATTAAAAACCCAAGAACGCATCGTGTCCGTCAGAAACGCCAACCCTGGCTGAATTAAAAAAAAATACGAACACCATACAAGGGTTAAACAAGGGATGAATTTTTTGTTAATCTCTTGTAAATAAAAGAGTTTTGGGTGAGGTTTCTCCTCACTGTCTCTGTAACATTCGCATTGAGAGAATAATGTGTTAAACGGAAGATCTTTGGTTAATAGTTCACTGAAATATACACGGGCTATGGGATTTTTTTTCTGAGGTTATAGTCTGAAAGGTGACTCATTGTTTTGACTCAGCACCACAGAGGAGAGGTGGGTGTGGCTTCCAGTGAATTTCCCTCAGGTGACTTCAGAGGAAAGCTGGCAGCGACACAATAAACCATTGAATTAAGGACAGTGTGTTTTCTTTAGCGCTGTCACATGATACCACACTTTCCTTACAATTTTGTGTACATGGGTGAAAATAAATCACGGTTTAATGCACTAGTAGTTGGGGCAGTCGTGGCCTAATGGTTAGAGAGTCTGACTCATAACCCGAAAGGAGTCTGACTCATAACCACGACTGAGGTGCCCTTGAGCAAGGCACCGAACACCCCCAACTGCTCCCCGGGCGCCGCAGCATAAATGGCTGCCCACTGCTCCGGGTGTGTGTTCACGGTGTGTGTGTGTGTGTTCACTGCTGTGTGTGTGCAGTTTGGATGGGTTAAATGCAGAGAACGAATTCTGAGTATGGGTCACCGTACTTAGCCGTACGTCACGTCACTGTTTAGTACCATAACTAACTCATGTAACAGTGTGTGTAAACACCAGCAACCAGTCAGAATCGGACGCTACCAGATGCCATGCAGGAACCGAGATGGGGTTTGAACTCTAACAGGTTGAACTGGGTCAGTATCTAGTACGTCAGTGACACTGCAGCTGATGGCGATGGGCGCTTTTTACTGACACAAAGTCTTCCCAGCCTGCTGTTTTCCTGAACTCATGACAAATCGTTATTTAATTACTGTTTACTCGTAAGTGTGCGAGTCCTTACGCAATCCTTGAACGCATTACAGACTGGTTTCTCATGATCTCTTTATTTAGACTTATATAACGTGTGGAAAATGGGAACGTCTTTTATGGATGTGTTCTGGTCGGTAGAAATGCTGAAAATTGTGTTTACTTCTGGGTTTAGCGTTAAGTCTGTTGTCCTGTGATAGTAACCTCCAGATATCAGATATCGCATTGTCTGAATCCTGGAACAGGAACTAGGTTCAGAGACGTAAGTGACCAGTTTGTTTTTATTCAGCCCCAATCTGATTCTGAAGCTTACAGATGATAAGCATCACCTGTACAGTGTGAGTAATGATGTCATTAAGGTAATGAAAGGAGATTCTGTGATCAGAATAAGCCGATCAGATAAACAGCTGAACAGCTGATGAATGAAACCTCAGTCCAGGAACTAGGACTCGTTCATAAAGCTGGGATTTCAGAGTGAAGGCTTGTGTTATCACAGAAACCAGGAAATGTTCTTTAAAAAACAAAACAAAGCTGGTCTCTGACCTGGTCAGTGTCCCATCAATAATGTCTTAATCTGCCCATGTCACTCCTGTCATCTGACTGTTCCACATGATCTGGTGGCTCCACATCAGACCTGCGAGACTTATCCGAATGTTCTAAAGTTCTTCATCTAAAACAACAGTGATAAAGTCGGTCTGTTGCCTTTGGCTCACAGAGTTAAAGCTGTCAAATATCACATTGTTTTTTTCTTCAAGTTCTTTGGGGTTAATTTGTTAGAATTGTATCTGAACCAACAAGATGATAGAAGGTCATGGAAGCTACTCAATGTTTTGCCCAACAAAAAGCTATTTCTTTACTGCAGTGTTAAAGGTCATGCTGGAGAGAAAGAAAACAAATAAACAGTTTTGTTGGTTTGTTTTCTTGTCTGTCTGGTTATAGGTTTCACACTGAGGACTAAATAAACCCACAGGTTTTTCATCATGTGATCTGATCTTCTCTGGAGAACGAGTGCTGACTGACAGCTGTTCGTCTGCTGTGTACGTGTTGTGTGGGGAAATCTGTTACACACCGAACATCGGTTTCACAAAGACTCCATGACACACTCTCAGATTAATTATTCATTTAGGTTCTTATATATAGAATCCTTAAACAAACAAAGAAACAAACAAAGAAACAAACAAACAAATACATAAACAATAAATAAATAAATAGATAGATAGATAGATAGATAGATAGATAGATAGATAGATAGATAGATAGATAGATAGATAGATAGATAGATAGATAAATAAATAAATAATCTCTAACCACTAGACAAGGCTTTTCCTCAGATTTCTGTTTTTTTTTTTTGTTTGTTTGTTTGTTTGTCTGTTTTTACCTTATTAAATAGTTATCGCAAATTTTGGGTATTTAACTAAAACTACAAAAAATTTAATTTTATTTCAATCAGTTTTGTTGCATGAATAATAAATAATAAATAAATGAGATTATTACTTCATACAGTTTCGTCCCAATACGGATAGAAAGCAGCAGGTTACAAACAATTCAGCCTTCACTTATTTATTTATTTTCTTTATTGTTCCAGCAGGTAACTGACATCAGTCAGTTTATCTGTGACAGGACGTACAGTAGTTTTCTAGTTATCTGGTCTGGTTCATCAGTTCCTTTCTTTAACACTGAGGTCATCATTTGTTTGTTTGTTTCTTATTCAGTGACATACATGTACAGAATGACCTGAAGCTTTTTTTAGTCTGGACATTAGATCATCAGACTGAATTGATATCTCAGACTTTAACAAGTAAAGTAAAGGATTCAGTAGAGTCTCACTGTGAACACCGCTGTGGGCTTTGAGAAGATCAATGTAGCCTTGTTTATTATAGACATGTGAGTCCGATGAAAACCTAAATAATGTGCAAGAAAAAGGATGAAATCGAATGTTTCTGGTTCCTTTGTTTAGCTTCGTTCCTTCTGCAGACATCTTTAACCTCATACACTACTGATGTACAGAGAACAAAGAGAATACTCTCGGCTTCATCTGACTCAGGGTTTTATACCATAAACCACTCACTAAATCTAGTTTACTTTAGTTTAGTTTATTCATTTATAAAGCCAAAGTGCTGTACATCAAGTAAAAACAAACAAGAATGGTGCAAAAGTAAAAACACGATCCAGAACAAACCAAAAGAAAACATACAATTCTACACCTTTAAACAGTTAAAACATACAGAATAAAAGTGGCTTTTTAAAGCAGATTTAAACAATGAGACAGTGAGTCAGTGAGACAGTGAGACAATGAGACAGTGAGTCAGTGAGACAATGAGACAGTGAGACAATGAGACAGTGAGACTATGAGACAGTGAGACAATGAGACAGTGAGTCAGTGAGACAGTGAGACAATGAGACAGTGAGACAATGAGACAGTGAGTCAGTGAGACAATGAGACAGTGAGACAATGAGACAGTGAGTCAGTGAGACAGTGAGACAGTGAGACAATGAGACAGTGAGTCAGTGAGACAGTGAGACAATGAGTCAGTGAGACAGTGAGACTGTAGCAGAGCCACATAAGGTGACAATGAGACAGTGAGGTAGATATTGCGCAGCTTAAGGTGGATTTATTGGCCCTTAGCTCACAGGTACACTCGTTGAATCACGATTTCAAGCAGTCTGTTGAGAGTACCCTAAATCGGGAAACCAGTTTCAGGGAGGCAGTGGACGCTGGCTTAGCAGAGTTGCAGGAGGGTTTCCAGATGTCCCTGGAGAAGCTGGAAAGAGCGGTGACAGACTGTTTTCTAAGGAGGGATGCAAAATGGGAAAGTCAGATGAAGAAATTGCGACTGACAAGCACTCCCACCCTCGCCAGACTACAGGCCTACACTCCAGCTAGTTCTCCCGTTACACCCATCCACCTTCCCAAGACACCGGTTCCAGCTACCAGAGCTAAAGTGCCTCCACCCAAGCCTACCAATATCACCTATAGCATTGCGACTCCTACGGCCACGCAACCCTCTAGTGAGCTTACCCCTCCGGCAGCAGCCAATATATCGTCCTTCTGTGCTCGTCCTCCCATCCGCCTGGAATTTCCCACATTTGGTGATGCCTGTGAAACGGCAGATGTACTAAACTTCATCGAGCAATGTGAAAACTACTTGGACATCAGACCGCTCCCCAGTGTGGAACTAATTGGTACTCTGAGCACTGTATTGAGAGGATCGGCTTTGAGCTGGTGGAAGGCTGAAAAAACAAAGTAAACGGACTGGCAGTCTTTCAAAGAGGCTTTTATGGCGGCGTTCCTACCAGATGACTACCTCACGGAGGTGGAAGACAAACTCCGATCACTGGTACAGCAACCCCGACAACGCCTGAGAGACTTCGCCTATGACTACAGAGCCCTCTGCCTCAAGTGGAAGCCCGACATCACAGAGGACGAATTAGTGAGTCGTATCCTCAACAACATCAACCCGAGAGTTGCGGGCTGCCTGAGGGGAACGATAACCACCGTGGAACAACTGGTAAAGGTTGGGTCCATGGTGGAGAAGGATTGCCTTGGGGCAAAAGACTACTGGCAGAAGGTGGGGCAGAACGGGAAGGAAAGGAGCAGCAAGAGGCCGACTGATCGCTCTTCCCCAAAAAACCTGGCAGGGGTCTCCATCGCTCAACCCCAGGTGCTGTCATCACTTCTGCTGGTACCAGTAACGGTGAAAGGGAAAGAGGTGAGAGCTGTACTGGACACAGGGAGCACTTATACTTTAATGCAAGAGAACCTCTGGCTACAACTAACCGGAGAGACCCCCACAAGCACCTCACGGTCCACACAGAGATTCATCATGGCGGATGGAAAGATACACCAAGCTGTGGAGAAATGGACGGTCAGCTATAAATGGCATGAAAAAGAGTGTGGAGTGGACACTTACATAATGAAGGATGCCCACCTGGCCTTCCCACTTATAGCGGGGTTGGACTTTCTAACGGCTACCGGAGCCATCCTAGAGGTGGGACGATGCCGGTATGCTCTTAACACAGAAAAGGGTTACATATACCACCCCTTCCTTCCATCCCATGGCATTCCCGGGCCGAACACCACGACCGCCCCTACGCAGTCTGATCCAACAGCTGTACTGAGTCTGTACTACGCCTTACCTCCCACGTTGATCCACCCAGCATTAGCTCCCCTGCATCCTGTTATTAACCCTACCTGGGACACGGGAAATCAGGAGGAGTTACAAAGGTTGATGTCCAACTGGCCTCACACCACCTCCGGTAACCTGGGAAAAAACCGCAGTGGTTCGACACAACATTCACATGACTGACAACATCCCCATTAAGTCCAGAGCATACAGAGTCTCTCCTTTCAAGAAACAGATCATTGAAGACAGAGTCGACCAGATGCTCAAAGACCACATTATCGAGCCTTCTTTCTCTCCATGGTCGTCCCCAGTAGTCCTCGTGCCTAAACCTGATGGTTCCCACAGTTTCTGTGTGGACTATCGCCGGCTAAACAGCAAGACCATTCCTGATGCCTATCCAATGCCGCTCATCCACGACATCTTGGAATCCATGGAAGGCGCCTCCTGGTTCAGCACTTTGGATTTGCAATCAGGTTACTGGCAAGTGGAAATGGAGAAGGAGAGCAAAGAAAAAACTGCTTTTATCACCACCAAGGGGCTGTACCAATTCTGCTCCATGCCATTTGGGCTTAAGAACGCGGCTGCCACATTCCAGAGGCTCATGGAGAAGGTCCTGGCTGATCTGAGGGGGAAGATCTGCTTCGTATACATTGATGACATCATAGTATACTCGCCGTCCTTGAAACACCATTCTCAACATCTAAATGCCATATTACAAAGACTGAGTCAAGCTAACCTTACATTGAATATGAAGAAATGTCATTTCTTCAAACGACAGCTGAAATTTCTGGGCCATATCGTCTCTGAGAGGGGAGTGGAGGTCGACCCAGAAAAAACGCAGGCCGTTGCACACTATCCCTCCCCTGCTGACCTCAAGGCACTGCAACGTTTTCTGGGTTTGGCTGGCTGGTACCCTAAATTCATCCCTCACTTTGCAGACATCACTCCTCCATTGAATCGACTAAAAAAGAAAGGAGTGAAGTGGGAATGGACCCCTGAATGCCAGAAAGCTATGGATGACTTGAAACAGGCCTTACAAAACCCACCCGTTCTGGTGCAGCCTGACCTCAACCTGCCATTCCAAGTCCATACAGATGCCAGCGACGTTGGCCTGGGAGCTATACTTAGCCAGAGTTCAGCGGAAGGAGAGAAGGTGGTGGCCTATGCCTCGAGGACCCTAAGAGGAGCAGAGTTGAATTACTCCACCTCAGAAAAAGAGTGTTTAGCTGTGGTCTGGGCCGTGGAAAAATGGAGAAATTACCTGGAAGGAAGGCAGTGTGACATTTTTACAGATCATGCAGCTCTGGCTTGGGCCTTCAACTGCCCCAAGACCTCCTCACGTCTGACCCGCTGGACGCTCCGCCTACAACAGTTCTGCTTCCAGGTACACCACAGGAAAGGCTGTCTTAACCTAGGGCCTGATGCATTGTCCAGAGCTTACCTACCTGGAAAGGCTAAAGAGGTACCCTGTCTAGTCATGTCACCTCTCAGATATACCTCCGACATCCCTCACACCCTAGACGAAATAGCTACTGCACAAGGCAGCGACAGTAACATCACCCATCTACAAGCAGATAGCAAAGACAGAAAGGTCCAGGGTAAGCAAATCACCTTTGAGGTCCACCAGGGGGTGTTATACCGCCGGATTCCTTTGAAGAACCAGGGGGAGAAGTTCCAGTTGGTGGTCCCTCAATCATTAGTACCTGGTTTCCTGCATTACTTCCATGACAACCCTTTAGGAGGACACCTGGGTAGGCTGAAAACTCTGCTAAGGCTGTTGGATGTAGCTTGGTGGCCTTCTGTCCGGAAAGACGTCTGGCAGTACGTCAAGGGCTGTGAGGTGTGTCAGAAATACAAGCCAGAAAACTCAAAACCCAGCGGCTTTCTGCAAAGCACCCAGGTCCAAGAACCAGGCCACATGCTGGGGATGGATTTAATGGGGCCTTTCCCAGTGAGCAAGAAGCAGAATACTTACCTCCTGGTAATAGTGGACTATTTCACTAAGTGGGTAGAGATGTTTCCCCTTAGAGATGGTAAAACTCAGAAATTAATCAAAATTCTCAGGGAAGACATATTTACCTGTTGGGGGGTTCCCAAATATCTGGTATCGGACCGAGGCCCTCAATTCACCTCCTGTGTCCTCTCTGAACTCTGTAAGGCCTGGGGAAGCATCCAGAAACTCACCACCAGCTATCACCCACAAACTAATCTAACTGAGAGGATAAACCGGACATTAAAAACAATGATTGCCTCCTATTTGGGAATATACCACCAAAACTGGGACCAGTGGTTACCTGAGTTCCACTTTGCCCTTAATACGGCCCATCAAGAGACCACCGGCAAAACACCAGCAGAGCTCATGATTGGCCGGCAGTTACAAGGTCCGCTGGAACGGCTTATCCATAAACCACCTTCACCCGACCAAGCCGCATACAACATGATTGAAAGGCAAACCATCATGGCAGAGGAGGTAAAGCGTAGAGTGGCAGCACAACAATCTAGACACGCTAGATATTATAATGCTCGACGGAAGGATGCGCAGTTCCGGCCGGGCGATCTAGTCTGGATTAAAACGCACCCACTCTCTTCGGCCTCAAATAAATTCTCTGCTAAGCTAGCGCCCAAGTGGGAGGGACCAGCTGAAATTAAAAAAAGAATGGGGCCAGTAAATTACACAGTCTGTTGCGGAAACCCACCTAAAAATGAAATTGTAAATGTGGTTAACCTAAAACGTTGGTATGGACGCTCTCCTTCGACGCCGATGGCTGGGGGGGGGGTCTATGTAGCAGAGCCACATAAGGTGACAATGGCTTAATGCCGAAATGTTGTATAGAGTAAGCATTACCTGATTGTGTACACCGGTAATATATTCTGTTGCATATGTGTTGCCCCGTTTACCGCTCTTATGAGACCGCGCCGATGACGTCACGTGACATCGCTTCACTTCCGGGTTCCCCCCCATATAAGGAAGCGGGCCGACGGCGTTCGAGGTGGCGAGGTTAATGGCGATTGGTGCACCAGCTGATACTGTAAGGAGGGTTCGCGGTTTCGGTGTGGATTATTCGGGGGGTTGTTTAGCGCAGATAGACTCATTGTGGAATATTCCTCCCTTTATCGGATTATTCACCGGTGAGGACGCTAGTACACCCATCCACAAGCCGGACTTCCTATCACGTCACTACATCCGGTGAGATTGCGCCATATAAGGACATTTATACTCACCGAGGCCTTAAAGGACACTACACACCTACGCGCACATGCACACACCTCATTGTTTTGGTTTTTTGTGTGTTTTTGTATATATTGGTAAATATAAATTTTGTATAATACACTTGGGTTGGTTTATATTGGTGTGTCTGTCTGTTTTCTGGTATAACACCTGTATTAGGGAGTGGTGCCCCATTTAATCGTGTACGGTTTAGGTGTGACTTACACGTGAACCGTTACAAGACAGTGAGACAATGAGACAGTGAGACAATGAGTGGTAGCAGATCTTAAATGAAGAGGGAGACTGTTCCACAACTTTGGAGCTGCCGTAGCAAAAGCCCGATCGCAATTAGGTTTAAAATGTGAATGTAGGAAGATGTCGGTTTACTGTGTGAAGAAAAGAGGAGGATTGTTGAGCTTCAGCGGTCTGGATTTCAAGAGACTGTTAGACTTGTGATCTTTTGTGATCTTTAACATTTTTTTTTGTTTAAAACCCAACAGATGAATCAAAAGGACAGATCTGAGTGGAATCTGACAAAGGAAGTAGAACAAAGGAGAACACGAAAGAAAACAAAACTCTTCCTCCTCAAAGACTCGTCTTCTCAATTTAATGTGTACATTTAAATTTTATGAGCATAAAGTCATCTCTCTCTCCCTCTCTCTCTCTCTCTCTCTCTCTCTCTCTCCCGTTCTCTCTCTCTCTCTCTCTCTCTCTCTCTCTCTCTCTCTCTCTCTCTCCCTTTCTCTCTCTCTCTCTCTCTCTCTCTCTCTTTCTCTCTCTCCCTTTCTCTCTCTCTCTCTCTCTCTCTCTCTCTCTCTCTCTCTCTCTCTCCTCTCTCTCTGTGTCTCTCTCCCCCCCCTCTCTTTCATATTTAAATGTAAATGCAGTGTTTTGGCCTCAGGTTATTTTTTGATACGTTTTTATCCTGAACTTGTTAAACCTGTGACTCATCTCAGTTAAATATTAGAGTTAAACCAGGAAATGATTTTAGTTTAAAACCTGCTCTGTAAATACAGCTAACTTTATGTTCCTGGAAATTTCTATTGTAATGAATCACTTCACATAATTATGCCATTTGTGTAGAATGTGTGAGTGTGTGAGCGTGTGAGTGTGGAGCGTGTGAGTGTGTGAGTGTGTGAGCGTGTGAGCGTGTGAGTGTGTGAGTGTGTGAGTGTGGAGCGTGTGAGTGTGTGAGTGTGTGAGCATGTGAGTGTGGAGCGTGTGAGTGTGTGAGCGTGTGGAGCGTGTGAGTGTGGAGCGTGTGAGCGTGTGAGTGTGGAGCGTGTGAGTGTGTGAGCGTGTGGAGCGTGTGAGTGTGGAGCGTGTGAGCGTGTGAATGTGTGAGTGTGGAGCGTGTGAGTGTGTGTGTGGAGCGTGTGAGTGTGTGTGTGGAGCGTGTGAGTGTGAGCGTGTGAGTGTGGAGCGTGTGAGTGTGTGTGTGGAGCGTGTGAGTGTGTGTGTGGAGCGTGTGAGTGTGTGAGCGTGTGAGCGTGTGAGCGTGTGAGTGTGTGAGCGTGTGAGCGTGTGAATGTGTGAGTGTGGAGCGTGTGAGTGTGTGAGCGTGTGAGCGTGTGAATGTGTGAGTGTGGAGCGTGTGAGTGTGTGAGCGTGTGAGCGTGTGAGTGTGGAGCGTGTGAGTGTGTGAGTGTGTGAGTGTGGAGCGTGTGAGTGTGTGTGTGAGCGTGTGAGCGTGTGAGCGTGTGAGCGTGTGAGCGTGTGGAGCGTGTGAGTGTGGAGCGTGTGAGTGTGTGAGTGTGGAGCGTGTGAGTGTGTGAGTGTGTGAGCGTGTGAGCGTGTGAGTGTGTGAGCATGTGAGCGTGTGAGCATGTGAGTGTGTGAGTGTGTGAGCATGTAAGTGTGTGAGTGTGTGAGCGTGTGAGTGTGTGAGCATGTAAGTGTGTGAGTGCGTGAGCGTGTGAGCGTGTGAGCGTGTGAGTGTGTGAGCGTGTGAGTGTGTGAGCGGTTGGTATCATGCCAAATTTTTCAGAACTAACTGCAAGTTTTTTCCATTTACACATACTTTTTTGTGTGAGCATGTGTGTGAGGAAATAACTGTGTGTGTGTGTGAGGGTGTGTGAGGGTGTGTGTGTGTGTGTGTGTGTGTGTGTGTGTGTGTGTGAGGGTGTGTGTGTGTGTGTGTGAGGGTGTGTGTGTGTGTGTGTGTGTGTGTGGGTGTGTGTGTGTGTGTGTGATTACAGATTAGATTTGTCTCTGCCTCCAGAATTAACAGTACAATGTTTTTTTTGAATGACATTGATAAAGACATCGTGATTAATAAGGAGCTTAAATGAGTTTTTGTCCTCAGTTCTCCTGCTAAAATGTCCTACTGTCTAATCTCGCTTCTTTTACATCAGATGAAGCTCTTAGTAGAGAGTGGACTCTGTGCGGGCGAGTGGTCTCCTCGTTAAGAGAATCCCCCTTGATGTAAATCTTCACTGGTCAAACACCTGCTGTCTTTTAGAAGAGCGGCTTTTATGGTTCTTAAGGAAGGTGTTGAAGAATGAAATACTGATTTTAAATTCAGGATCAGTGGGTTTTATTACAACATATTTTTTCACAATGGCTTAGTGTTTAGCACGTTCGCCTCACACCTCCAGGGTCGGGGGTTCGATTCCCGCCTCCGCCTTGTGTGTGTGGAGTTTGCATGTTCTCCCCGTGCCTCGGGGGTTTCCTCCGGGTACTCCGGTTTCCTCCCCGGTCCAAAGACATGCATGGTAGGTTGATTGGCATCTCTGGGAAATTGTCCGTAGTGTGTGTGTGTGTGTGTGAGTGAATGAGAGTGTGTGTGCCCTGTGATGGGTTGGCACTCCGTCCAGGGTGTATCCTGCCTCGATGCCCGATGACGCCTGAGATAGGCACAGGCTCCCCGTGACCCGAGAAGTCTGGATAAGCGGTAGAAGATGAATGAATGATGCCGATATGAAATGTTTTAAATTTGGTAAAACTGGGCATCTTGTTCGGGCCTGTCCTCCTGGAAACAATGATTGCTACACCAGAGCAGGGGGATGGGGGGGGGGGGGGGGTGTGGAGATGGTGGATGCGCCCACGTTTAAAGTAGAAACAAAAATGAAAGAAACAGGCAAAAAAGATACAAAGGCAGAGCAAAGAGAATCAGATAGTGATGACAGTGTGTCAAACTATGTCTTCAACATGGACTCCCAGAAGGATGTTGTCTACAGCGCTGAGGACATTAAAGATAAAAAAAATAAAAAAAACACTAAATGGCAGAAGGATGTGGCAAAAGAGGAGTCTTTCCCTGATCATAAACAGTTTCAACGTGACATCAAACATTTTAGAAAGGAAGGAGCTTTTATCGATGTAGAAATCTTTCGTCTGAAGAAACTGATCACTAAAGTGAACAAGGAAAACTCTGATGATGACTAATAGTGAGCGGTTCTTACCCTCTATTGTGTTTTATCAGTTTAATTTTCTTAATGACTGGAATCCATGTTTCGAGTCTAAATATTAATGGAGCAAGAGAACACAACAAGAGAGTTAAGCTATATGAGCGTCATACATCAGGAAACCCACAGTGATGTCAGTCATGCTGATGATTGGGTGAAGGAGGGGGACGGGTGGGAGTTCATACAGCACGACACTCAGTGATGGAGTCGCCTTGCTTTTTACTCGCAATTTTATTCCTTGTTAAATGGGAGGCTTTTAAAAGCTTTGAGAAAAAAGATAATAAGGTTTTAGTTTTTATCTGTGTGTTCGCTCGCACCGGTGCAATGGAGAGGAGGAGTTTTTTAGATCATATTTATACAACCCTTGTGCAGACCTGGGGTCTATTTGACTCATCTGGAAAGTTTAATGTGTCATAACATGGGTTTCCTTCCACATATTTGCCTGAAATTTACCAGGATTGTTCCAAATTATGAAGTTTACAAGTAAAATTAATCTTGTCCTCCCGGGTCAATTTGACCCGGCCACATTTAGTGGGGCAATAGGTCACACTTTTCAGCATAATGAACATACATACAGACACAAAAATGCACACATAAAATGTCCACTAACAGACGAACCCAAAACATGATATGTTTACTGGGATATATGGAGAACTTTTAATAAGACAAAGAGACAGTACACGTGGTCCCACGCCATTGACAACACGCTCCCAGTAGGCGTCTCTGACCACAGTATGGTCCAGTGTACTATTAGTAAAGAGAACGTAAAACCTAAGATCGTCTACTGGAACTTTAACACTGCACTTTTAGAAGACGCTCATTTTAAATAGTATTTTACTTATTAATGGAATTGTTTTAAATCTGTGATTCATACATGTTTGAGAATAGATGATTGTATTGAATGCTGAACTGAAGTCTATGAACAGCATTCGTACGTATGAGTCTTTATTGTCCAGGTGGGTGAGGGCTAAATGGAGGGCTGTGTACTGTAGGGGGTCCAATGAGGGTGGTAACTGGGTCTTGTTGTGCCTCATGAAGAGCTTCTCGAAGCACTTCATAACGATGTGTGTGAGTGTGATAGGGTGATAGTCATTGAGGCAGGACACTGTAGACTTCTTTGGGACAGGGACATTCCCTGAGCACCGTGCCCTGTATGCCCTGCCACATGCACCGGGGTCTCGTTTTTCTCCAGGTTACAGTCAGAGTTTGTGTTTTTATGGAGAATTTTAAGGTCTTTAAATGTTGATTTTACTTTACAGTGTTTTATTCTAGGTTTTAATTTTATCTTTGGTCAGGTGAAAATGTCAATATACCTCAGCTAAAAAAAACCCCAAATAGCACTGAACACTGATCATGATGCAAAAACAGGATTTTGAAAAGACAGATTAAATCAAGACTTTTTATTGATTTTAATTTTTTTACAAAAGTATGAACAATTTGAACATGTATAAATAAGTGTGAATATTTATTTATTTATTAATTAATCTCTCTCTCTCTGTGTTGCATGCTGGGAGTGAGGTGCTGTGGCACGAGTGAGTGCCGAAAATATAGTGTTTTCTTGTGCGTTCCCCTCTCTTTTAGTCAGGAATTGTTGCTAAAGTAATTGAGTGTATGTGTGTGTGTGTGTGTGTGTGTGTGTGTGTGTGTGTGTGTGTGTGTGTGTGTGTGTGTGTGGCTGCCCCGCACAGGGAAGGCCAACCCTCTCCCTTTGTAACAGGTGCAGGTTTGTCTCAGAGCCCGCTGTGACTGTAGAAGAGCTGCTTGTGGTTGTAGGTCATGAGGTGGGGTTCGAGAATGTAACCCCACGCATGAACAAAGTGATTGTTGATTTCTAAAGAACGAGTTGTCAGTAAATCAGTTCTGTCAGGACCACTTTGTCAAAAGAGAATTTATTAGATGATATGCATAGTTAGTGTTGACGGTCTGGTTCTGTTCTGGGCAAGAATCCACGCGCCCCTCTGTGCCACGCAGGGACAGATCGAGGAGAGCAGCGACTAGAAAATAGAATAGACCCTCCGTATAACAGAATTAATCATGCTTAGTATTAGATATGCTCACTTACATGTTTTTGGAAAGTATTAAATGAATGAATGGATAAATAAATAATTAAATAATTAGAGAGAGAGAAAAATATGTGGAGATTTATGACGTAGACTGGTACAATGAACACGGGTTCCGGCATGGTGGAGTCGGGGTTGGAGGAGGGAGTTTAGATCACAGCAGCAGCGAAGCGCTAGAGCGGCTCTATGAATGGGAATATAAATGTGCGGGTAATATGGATGTCGTAACCGGAGTGGTGCGCGTTGTGGACAGCTGATTAACAGCTGATGTACGCTTGACGACGTGGACTGCCAGAACTAACGCCATGCTTGATTTAGCAGTGGACAGAATATGGGTAAGAGAAGCTCATGTGACTTTTACCCCTCTGTCCATTCCGGCAACAAAAATCGCCGTCTCTAATGTTCTGCCTTTTGTAATGAACGAAGCCATTAATAAAAAATGAGATTTAGAAACATCATGTTAGTGATCCTGCTAGGATGTAAAAACAAAGCTCTGAAACATGTGCTTTCTTTTAGACGCCAAGTTTACATGTTCCTGAGCTCACCAGACCCACCTTAGTGATATCCTTTAGTGTTTACCAAGAAGATAATTCCTTCATTCCGTCACACCAGCACTGAGACTCTCTGTGGTTTTGTATGTGGAGATCTCCGTCATAAAGACCTGAATAATGATCTGCGCTCGT
>NC_062528.1:24682424-24684924 GCF_022655615.1 Tachysurus fulvidraco | reverse complement strand
AGTTGTGTCCCTCAGGTTCTCACCGATGATGACAGTCCTGTCGTCTGCAATCAGCATCTTACTGTGGACATAAATGAGTTCAGTGACGAGTCGCCCCTCCAACTCAGAGTGTGTCCTCAACCCCCCGAAAGAGATGTAGTTCATCCACTGGTCATTCACTGCAGAGAGACAGACAGGTGACATCATTTACTACAGACAGGTGACACATGCTCTACTACACAGAGAGACAGACAGGTGACACATGCTCTACTACACAGAGAGACAGACAGGTGACACATGCTCTACTACACAGAGAGACAGACAGGTGACACATGCTCTACTACACAGAGAGACAGACAGGTGTGACACATGCTCTACTACACAGAGAGACAGACAGGTGTGACACATGCTCTACTACACAGAGAAACAGACAGGTGACACACATGCTCTACTACACAGAGAGACAGACAGGTGACACACATGCTCTACTACACAGAGAGACAGACAGGTGACACACATGCTCTACTACACAGAGAAACAGACAGGTGACACACATGCTCTACTACACAGAGAAACAGACAGGTGACACATGCTCTACTACACAGAGACAGACAGGTGACACACATGCTCTACTACACAGAGAGACAGACAGGTGTGACACATGCTCTACTACACAGAGAGACAGACAGGTGACACATCCTCTACTACACAGAGAGACAGACAGGTGAAATAGGAGATTCTTACTCTCTTTTTTGAGCTGAGAGATGATGGAGTATTCTCCTCTGCTCATAGTCCTGCGAGATAACACAAACACACACACAGTGAATAAAAATAAGTGTGTGTGTGTGTGTGTGTGTGCGTGCATGTGTGTTTGTACGTGTGTGTGTGTGTGTGTGTGTGTACCTGTAGTTAAAGTGCATTACAGCCTGTAGTGCACTGCCCCCTCCAGTGGAGATATCACCCTCAAACCCTGGCAGCAGCGGCGTGACCACATACACACGGAACTTGTTATTTTCTCTTTAACACACACACACACACACACACACACACACACACACACACACACACACACACACACACACACAGGTCAAGCAGAGAGTGTGATTTATCTTGTTATTGTCGTGATAAATAAACATATAAATATATATCTATTCCTAAAGATTTAATTAAAGCTCTTCCCGAGTGTTTGATCAGACATTTATATCCATGTGTCATGGTGATGTGTAGGCGTGTGTGTCAGTACACAAGTCAGTTGTGTGTGCAGGATTTGCATGTACAGCTGCACGTACACGTCTGATATAAACGCAAATTTTCTCTCTCTCTCACACACACACACACACACACACACACACACACACACACACACACACACACACACAGTTACAACTTGTTCTTCATGTTGCCGTGATAAATGGGAGGCCTGTTGTACACCGTGGGTGTGGCTTTCTTCTGAAATTCTCCCCAATAATAAGCCTGAGAACAAAACACCCGAAAGAATTCCACTTGTTCCACAAAGTAAAATTCCTCAGAAGTGTGTGTGTGTGTGTTAGTTAGAGAGAGACAGAGATAAATATTAAAAAGCCCTTAATTGGGCCACACCGTCTTAAATAGAAAAGCTTTTGTTTTATTGACTATCTTGAGCGATAAGGAGAAAGCACCACCTCAGACCAGCGATGAGAACAGACACACTTCTGTGTGCAGTAAATAGAGATGAAGGGGGGGGGGGGAGTTGTGACCTAATGGTTAGAGAATTTTACTCCTAACCCTAAGGTTGTGGGTTCGAGTCTCGGCCGGCAATACCACGACTGAGGTGCCTGTACGTTTATCTAACGGACGCTTGTACAGAAACCACCAGCAGCCTTTAGGGGAAAGGTTGTTACCAAGATCATCGGTCCACCTGCTAGCTAGAACTTCCAACAAGAATTGTCCATGCCACGCCATTACACAGAGCTTTCTTCTGCCCAGGTCTGTAGTGGTGAAAGACAGGATTATCCTCTTGCACAGCTGCACTGATGTTCAGTGTACTGAACTTATAATGTCCTTTCCTTCTCCACTGCCCAATAACACAAAGGGTCAACCATAGAGACTCGATCAAAGTCATTTGCCTGACAGTTGCCCACCCTGTGCCCACTGACGGGTCTCAGACATGAGCACGGGCTGGCAGAAGACTAAACGCTTGAGTTAAGAAGACGGTTGTTGAGTAACGACTCCTTATGAGTCACACATCCAGTCCCTTCTGAAAAATACTGTGTATATAACATGTCTATAGCACACAACCTGTATATCTTGTATATCCACACCTGTATATCCATAACATAGTCATCTGTATATGATCTGTTCATACTGTAAATACTGTAATCATGCTGTAATTACTATAATATACTGTAATTATACTGTAATTAATGTAATCATACTGTAAATAATGTAGTCATACTGTAATCATACTGTAAATACTGGAATCATACTGTAATATACTGGAATCATACTATAATTACTGTAATCATACTGTAATATACTGTAA
>NC_062528.1:24662424-24669924 GCF_022655615.1 Tachysurus fulvidraco | reverse complement strand
GTGTCTATAACTGTTACACTTTAACACCAAAGACCTGGAACACAACACAACACAAACACACACACACTCGTCACTTCCTGTTCACGGTAAGTTTTTTCACCATGGACTTCCTGTTAAGGACTGACCTGGACAGGTTGTCAATCCTCACGCCGTATTTGGTCTCGGTGTGTTTGAAGTCTATCTTTACGCTGAACTCTTTGTCCACCAGAAGGACGAAAGACACGGCGCCGGTGTCCGGTTTCAGGTACATGAGAAAGGAGTCCTTCATCACCAGCCATCTTTAATCAGATTCACAACAAACACTCAATCCAAAACATCTGTCTATCTCTCTGTTTATTCATCTGTCTGTGTGTGTGTGTGTGTGTGTGTGTGTGTGTGTGTACATACCTCTTAGACCACCGATAACAGATCTGACTGCGACCGCAGCAGTTCATGCCAGGAATGCGGTGACCTCCTGACCTTTTGTACACCATCCCCTCTCTTAGCAGGAAGTGACGTTAATTAGATTAATTGACTTAATGAACAGAGTTAATTAAACACTGTGTTTATTAATAATATTACTCACAAGCCTTTAGGGCCCAAGTCATGAATGAAGGACATCTGACTCACATCAATAAACTCCATCTGTTAAACACACACACACACACACACACACACACACACACACACACACACACACACACACACACACAGTGTTCAGGAGTGGACTTTACGCTGTTTAGCGTTAGCATTAGCATTAGAGCTTACAGTAGCGTGGTATTTGCGGTAGGTGCTCATGCGCAGCAGTTTGTTCAGGTAATCTTCCAACTGTTTCTGGAAACACACACACGCACACACACACACACACACACACACACACACAACATGCATGACTTCCTGTTCAGAGGTAAGTGTAGAGTGATTGGGTTTGTGATTGATTAACTGATTAATGAGTGTTAATGTGATATGTAAGAGACAGATCAGTGTGTTAACTTTGACCGACTCACTCGTCTGCTGGACACCTGCTCGTCCCGCGTGATTTCCTCTCTCCCTCCCCGGGGTAAAATGGGCATCTGCCGAACCTCGGCCTTATTGACACTCTTTCTGCGAACGGTGTGACTAAAACACACACACACGCACACACAATATAATGGATAATGAATAGAATGTACAGACGGACATGAAGTGGGCGGGGCATGCAGGGGTGGGCAGGGCATGTGAAAGTGTGTGTTTGTAACCTGCGTGAAGGTAAAGGAATCCTTATGAAGGTTTTGTAGCGCAGTAACTCTCTGTGCAACTCCATGAAGTGTTTCTCCTTCCTCTTTACAACCCAAGTGAAGTTTCCGTGTTTCAACTCGATACGGAATACAGCTGTCATAACCTACACACACACACACACACACACACACGCACACACACACACACACACACACACACACACCTTTAAACTGAACTGAAATGGCACAGACACTACAGCATCATAAAAAAGCCTAATGTATCTGAATGTGTGTGTATATGTATGTGTACGTGTGTGTGTACAGTATGTGTGTGTTTTTGTGTGTGTGTTTGTGTGTGTGTGTGTGTTTTTGTGTGTATATGTGTGTGTCTGTGTTTTTGTGTGTAAATGTGTGTGTCTGTGTGCGTTTGTTTTTGTGTCTTTTTGTGTGTACTGTAGATGTGTGTGTGTCTGTGTGTTTTTGTGTGGGTGTGTGTGTATGTTGGTTTGTGTGTGTATATGTGTGTGTGTTGTTTTGTGTGTGTGTGTGTATATGTGTGTGTCTGTGTGTGTGTGTCTATGTTTGTGTGTGTGTGTCTATGTGTGTGTGTGAGTGTGTGTGTGTGTGTGTGAGTGTGTGTTTGTGTGTGTGTGTCTATGTGTGTGTGTGTGTGTGTGTCTATGTGTGTGTGTGAGTGTGTGTGTGTGTCTGTGTGTGAGTGTGTGTCTATGTGTGTGTGTGTGTGTGTGTGCCTGTGTGTGTGTGTGTGTGTGTGTGTCTGTCTGTGTGTGTGTGTGTGTGTGTGTGCGTGTGTGTCACACACCTTGGATCCCCTCCTTCTGCTAGATGGGTTAAATCGGTCCAATGCCCTGGTGAATCGCTCCACTTCCAGAACCCGGGCTGTAATTGGCTCAGTGACGAGAAACACTTGAGAGTCAGATTCTTTAAACCCCACCGTCTTGTACACTGCAGAAAATGGGATGCGACATTCACCTGTATAAAAATAAAGAAGAAGCACAGATTTTGTCGTGGTCCATCTCTTAAAATGCGAGGGGTTTCGGGGCAGATTGGGGTCTGAAACTTAGACACTTTGTTTTGAGACTGATTCATTTCCATAGAAACGGGAGCAGTATATTAGTTCAGTTCCCCGGCTGGACTCAGTACAGGGTGCAGTGAGACACAGCTCTGACCTATTTGGCAGCAGGAGTGAAATTTTACCCCCGTCATCTGGACACCGTCCTGTGCAGGAGGCAAAAAGAGAGAACTGAATGTTTACGTCATCATCTGAGCAGCTGAACCTCACAGTGCTGTGTGTGTTACAGAAATGAACTCAGCAGTGAGTGTAAAGACATGCAGCAGCCACTGAACACTAAGTGTAGCTGTCGAATTTACAGCCTACAGGCAGCGTGAACAAAGCGCTCTGTTGTGCCCTTTTACCCCGAGGCAGTTTGAGTGCAGGTTCGGAGCCTAATTTAGAACCAGTTCTTTCTTTTTGACCGCCAAAGCACCAGCTCTGAACCAGGACAAGTGGTTCTTATGTAGCACCAAAACGTCGCTGGTCTAGACTTAAAAACTGCAGGGGCTGTGGGCGGGGCTGTGGGCGGGGCTACTGTTAGATAATGTACCTTATGTATGCTAATGTTTAATACACTTTTACTTTACCACAATATGATCAGTTACCAGCACACATGATAGTAGGTAGCTACATGCTAAGGCTAACTTTTTCTGTGTTAATGATAAAATAATGTTAAGTACTTTCTCCATCACAACCTCTGTTTATACAGATTACACGGAGCCGCACGTACACGTTGGATTCGCCGCGTTTGGGTGTTAATGTAGGTTCACAAAGCCATGAGCATTAACAGTAAAGTAACATCCACCATTGTTGTTGTTGTGTTTGTCGCCGCTGCGCTAACGTTGCTGTGTAACGTGACACATATACAGTGACGTCACACTCGGCTCTGTGATGATCTCTAACTGATGGAAAGGCAAACCGGTTCTTAGAAGGTTCACCAATGGAACCAACTCTGAAACAGCACCAGCACTCGCTCTGGTGGAAAAGTGGTAATGAGACACTGGAGCTTCAGCGCTAATCATCTCCAGATCATTGGGTTTGTACGGTTATAAAACTCGTGTACAATCATTACACATTATTACAGGAACAAACAGAGTGGCTGCTAGATAAACATCTGGAGATAAAGTCTCATCAAGGACACGATCCTCATCGTCAGCTGGCTGAAGAGCAGTCACTGGAAACAAGTGCAGCAGATTCTTCATCCTCCTCCTCCTCATCCTCTGACAGGCAGGTGAACTCATTGCTCACATCCTTCTCCATGTTCCAGTAAATGTTCTGCTCAATGCTCACTGACTGTGTTTGTCATATAAAGAGCTAAAAGTTCAGCATGTAGAAACTGTTCACTCCAAACACACGAGTGTGAACAAATCAAATAAAATTCATGTCCTGAACGTTAAGCGGCTCTTATTGATCTTTTGATGATCCCTGATCACTGGGCCAAAAAAAGATCAGAATTTCAGTGCAGAAACAGAAATCGATGTTTACCTGCACAAGCAAGAATATGTTTAAAAAAATAAACCAGAAATAATTTCAAAGTGTTTCAGTTTTTTCATGAATAAGTTTTTTTATTACTAAACTGAAGCTTTGTTTATATTTGTTGATTTATTACCACAATATCAGGACAAAAACTTGTATTATTATTATTATAATCCACACAAAGCTTCTAACGTAACTGTTCGTGTTTAAACTCGATCCTGCAGTATAATAACCACAGACTTAAGGACATTTCCCTGATCTGTAACTCTACATGATGAAGAGAGACACAGAACAAACAGTGAGAGGAAGAGAGACAAAAGCAGGACTGAGGGGGAGGCAGACCTCAGGGTGATGAGGTGAGGACATGTTGAGACTCGCTGCAGAACTGTGTCGTATGTCACCAGCTCAAACAGACACACACACACACACACACACACACACACACACACACACACACGTCTTGCCCTCAAATTCCTTCTGTTTGTATTTTCCACTCTTTTTCCCTTTGTTTCTCCTGGCACACACACACACACACACACACATACACACACACACACACACACACATACACACACACACACACGTCTTGCCCTCAAATTCCTTCTGTTTTGTTTATTTTCCACTCTTTTTCCCTTTGTTTCTCCTGGCACACACACACACACACACAGACACACACACACACACACACACAAACACACACACACATGCACACATGCACAAAAACGCACACACACACACGCACACACACGCGCACACACGCGCACACACACGCGCACGCGCACACACACACACACACACACACACACACACACACACACACACACACACACACACACACACAGTAACCAATACAAAGCCCACACGTGCTCATTCTTCAGGTTCTCCTTCTGGAGCTGAAATTAACAGGCGATCTGTCGATGTGTAGATTACAGAGGAACGTTAGGGCCTGATGTTCTGCTGATACACACCACAGTGAGACATGTTGATCATATCGTTTATGAAAACACAGTTACAGAAACATCTCGTGCCAGAGCCAAGATTTTCATGATCAAATCATCAGGTTCCTCATTTTCCTTACACAACTAATGGCTCTGATTTATCGTCACACATTCCTGCTCTCCACCACCTGAGCTCCACCACCTGCTCTCCACCACCTGAGCTCCACCACCTGAGCTCCACCACCTGAGCTCCACCACCTGCTCTCCACCACCTGAGCTCCACCACCTGCTCTCCACCACCTGCTCTCCACCACCTGAGCTCCACCACCTGAGCTCCACCACCTGCTCTCCACCACCTGAGACCCACCACCTGAGATCCATCGGGGCTTAAAACGCGCTGCTGCCGCCAGCGAAAACGCAGCAAACAGTAAACGCTGTTTTTTGTAGCATAAACGTCGTAACCAGTTTTTACGTCTTCTTTTCGATCGCGTTCTGAAAACCGCAGACACCAAAGTGTGTTCTGTTTCAATTACCCCAGAAATGAGGGCAAATATATTAGCATTTTGGGCGGGAGTAGAAAGATCAGATCGATGTCCGATTCGCCGAGACACGTTTATGTGGCCTGATGTAAATGGGACAGTTTTAACAGATCAGACGGCTATCGGATCAGAGACAACACAGGAAGTGACCGGGTGTAAAAAGGCACTAACAGATCTACTGTAACTCGTGATACAGAGAATTTACTTCTGTTCTTTTACTCCTGAGCCTCTGGACAAACCCAAAGCTGAACCTGACCATGTTCCTGCGTCACTACACACTCCGTTACAGTCCTGTCCCAGATTGCAAACACTCAGGATGTTGCTGATGTTGCTGCATGTCTCAGTGCTTATATGTGTTCCTCTGAGTGTGACCCTGAAACTGTTCCCAAACATTTTGGTGTATTTACAGACCTGCAGTGACACACCTCTGTCTGAAGGCCTGTAGTAACACACCTCTGTCTGAAGGCCTGCAGTGACACACCTCTGTCTGAAGGCCTGCAGTGACACAACTAAACCCTTCTAATGGGCTTAAAACACATTAATATAAGACATGAATCTAATGCATCAGCAAGTTAATGAATATTAATAAAGGTAATAAACTCTGAAGGTAATATGAAGGTAATATGAAGGTAATAAACTCTGAAGGTAATATGAAGGTAATAAACTCACCTGGATCAAAGTCCACTTCTTCAGCTTCCTCCTCATCAATGTCGAGCTCCCGAGGGTCCAAATTCTCCACAACGTCACTCATTTCTTACAGATTTCAGCTCACTGTATGGGTCTGTTTACTGACACACACACACACACACACACACACACACACACACACACACACACACACACACACACAGACACAGACACAGACACAGACACACACAGACACAGACACAGACACACACACACAGACACAGACAGACACAGACACAGACACAGACACAGACACAGGATCAGTAACTCAGGGCCTTTAACAACTAACCACCTGCATCTGACTACATAGTGTTAGGACACGGCCATTAAGGAAGAACCATCATGACCTGGGAGTGGTTCTCAGGAACAGTGAAGACAGATCATGTGCTCACACTTAAAGGTCCCTTTCTCTGTGTCTCACACACACACTCACACACACTCACTCACACACTCACTCACACATGCATACTCAAACACACATACTCAAACACACATACTCAAACACACATACTCAAACACACATACTCAAACACACATACTCATACACACATACTCATACACACATACTCATACACACTCACACACACACATACTCATACACACTCATACTCATACACACTCATACTCATACACACTCATACTCATACACACATACTCATACACACATACTCATACACACATACTCAAACACACATACTCAAACACACATACTCAAACACACATACTCAAACACACATACTCAAACACACATACTCATACACACATACTCATACACACATACTCATACACACTCACACACATACTCATACACACATACTCATACACACTCATACTCATACACACTCATACTCATACACACTCATACTCATACACACTCATACTCATACACACTCATACTCATACACACACATACTCATACACACATACTCATACACACATACTCATACACACATACTCATACACACATACTCATACACACATACTCATACACACATACTCATACACACTCATACTCATACACACTCATACTCATACACACACATACTCATACACACATACTCATACACACATACTCATACACACTCATACTCATACACACTCATACTCATACACACACATACTCATACACACATACTCATACACACATACTCATACACACATACTCATACACACATACTCATACACACATACTCATACACACTCACACACACAGTTATCAGTCTGCATACAGAAGCTTGTAGTGTAACTGATCAAAGTCCATCTACTGACAGCAGAAACATTTAACATTTAAATTACACAGAAAAGATTCTGTGTTCAACTTTCACTCAAATCTAAGAAAGCTGTGAGAACAATTAGCAAGAACACGAAGGAAGAGACTAGCTAACGAGCCACGCTAATGTTTTAGCATTCTAAGGTCTTCGACAGCCAGCGATATAGTAAAACTGAAACAGAACAGCAACATTATTTATTTATTTATTTTTAGGTGCTGCATCTTGTGAGGATTTTAGGTGTGTGTGTGTGTGTGTGTGTGTCTGGTGAGTGTTTTTGCTAGTACAGTTAGCATGCTTTGCTAATATAGAATATATCTA